>NW_026057585.1:95880838-95902680 GCF_023721935.1 Panthera uncia
GCGGGGGGTCAGCCCTGGGGAAAGAAGCAGACAAGCTCCAGGCCAGGCCGCCAAGGCAGAGGCCCCATTCACCACCACCTCTTCACCCAGTCGCCACCACCAGCTCCAAGGCAGACTCCTCACGTGTCAGATCAATCTGCAGAGGGAGTCCTGAAGCCCAGAGAGGGAAGGAATGTGTCTACAGCCACACAGGAAAAGAGCACTGACTCCCTCTGAACTGCCCCTCTGCTTCCAGGCCCTTCCCTCTGCGGTCCGTCATGGCCACTACGCCAGAGCCCTCTCCCCAGCCCCACCATGTCACCACCCTCCTCAAAACCCTGGGGCCACTTCCCTCTGAGATCAGCCACGAGGCAAGGATGCCGACTACCACAGCTTCCGCTCAGTGTGGCCCTGGGGTCCCAGGCGAGGCAGTAAGGCAAGGCAAGGAGAGAAAAGAAGTGAGGCCAGGAGAGGAAGACACCAGGCTGTCAGGGACAGATGACATCATTAGGTGCACAGATTCCACAAAAGAATCGGCAGATACGTTATTAGGACTCACAGTGAGGTTAGCAAGGTAACTGGATATAATGTTATTACACCAAACTCAGCTGAGTGTCTATACATTTGGGTTGAACCCTATGAGATTGCTATTGTGACAGGTTAGGCTGTCACATACTGACTACTCACACGGTTCAAAACAATACTAAAAATGAAGACTTACAACCCGCAATACTGAAAAATACAATACCACTGTCATCATCATCAGAAACATCAAATACCTAGAAATCTAACACAAAGATGTAAATCGTTCTACATGGAAACGAATAAAACATCATTGGGAGAGAGAAGTTCGAGCTCACCTAACTAAAATTAAATACATAAAAATAAAGACGACTGATCTTGATTTTCAGTACGAATACAGACCGTGAAAGCGGGGCCTCATAAATATAAATAAATAAATAAATAAATAAATAAATAAATACATAAAAATAAAGACGGTCTGAACAAACATACGGCTTTCCCGTGTACTTGATGCTATAAAAATACGGATTCTCTCTAACCTGATCCACAGATTCAGTGCAATCCCGATCAAAATCCCAACGGGACGTTTTGTGGAATTTGAAAGGCTGATTCTAAAGTCGATGCAGAGATGCAAATTACCAAGAAGAGCCAGGGCAGGGCTGGAGAACAGAGATGGGGAAGTTGTTCCACCATATACCGAAAATCTCCTGGAGTCGAGACCGCATGGCATCCACACAGACCAGACAAAAAGACAACGAACGGAAAGGAATATAAAGTCCGGATCATAGCCAGGCACCTATGGACCTTAGATTTACCCCAACGATGGCAGGCAAATCAGCGGGGAAAGGACAATTTGTTCGATAAAAGGCGTTGGTTCAACTGCATATCCATGCGGCCTCTTGCAACATGACCGCTGCCTCCGCCACAAACAAAAGGTAGGCAGACAGCGGATCTAAACGTGAAAGGCAAAACAGTAATGATCCTAGAAAGTAATGCAGGAGTCTTTGAGACTTCAGTGAACATAAGGCAGGACGGAAAGAGAAAAGATGGACCCACGTGATGACTTCAAAATTAAGAACACCTCTTCAGCGGGGCACCTGGGTGGCTCTGTTGGTTGAGCAGAGACCATTGGTTTTGGCTCAGGTCCTGATCTCATGGTTCTTGGGATGGAGCCCCACATCGGGATCTATACTGACAGCATAGAGCCTGCTTGGGATTGTCTGTCTCCCACTCTCTATGCCCCTCCCCCGTGCTCTCTCTCAAAATAAATTAATGCACTTAAAAAAATTTTTCAGTTAAAACTGACCCCAGAGACATGAAAACAAAGACTTGTTTATCACTGTTAATTGTAGCCAAAAGTGGAAACAACCCAAATCCAAACACTAATGGATATACACGGTGTATACACCCATACAACAGAAGGCTGGTCAGCGATAAACAGGAGGGAACTGAGGACCCCAATTCGTCACCACGGGAACCAGGAGGGCGTCATATCCACACCTGCTCCTTTGCCAGGACCTCGGTGTCTGGCACATAGCAGGCACCAAGCTGTCGAATGAATGACTTCTTCCTTTATCCCCTCTGGCCCTCGAAGCCTAAAGCCCCAAGGGACCTAGAGACCCTCTTCTCCCTGGACCAGGAGAGACCCACCTGCCCGGAATGCCACACACAGGTCGCCTGCCAGTGAGACGCCGTTGCCCTGGGAAACAACCCAAAGCTTCTCGAGAAATTACCTGGATCTGGACTGGGCTTCCTCACAGAGGAGGGAGAGCCGGGGGCCCCCGTCGTTTTGGAGTCATCTTCGGGGGTGATGGCAGTGCCCCCTCCAAGGAGCGTGGTCCTGGCACTGGAGCTCACTGAGGAGGTCACCAGGGGCCCGGCCTGGGCGCTGGTGTCGCTGAGAAAGAAGCCGGAAAGGGCACTGCCAACCCTCCTGGTGACGCAGGGAGGTCTGTGCTCAGGGGTAACCGCTTCCACAGCAAAGGGGTTCCCAGCCCCTCAGCCCACAGCCTCTGGCAGCCCCACCGTCCGCTCCTGGGAGCCATGGCTGCGCTGTCTAGACCTTCTCTCGTGCGCTCGGGCAACACTGGGCACACGGTGGGAGTCAAGCGACTGTGGGGTTGACGGAGAGGCACCCTGGAGTCCTGATACCCTGGGCCAAACCCCACCCACACCACAGCCCAGCTGTGCTCTGGGCATCCTGGGGGCTGGGACAGCCCCATGCCACATTCAGCTGGAAGGGAGAGGGCCGGGAGTCACCTGGTGGGCGCCTGGCAGTCTTCTGGGCCCGTGCCGAGGTCAGGGCTGGTCACCGGGGAAGGCCGCTCACACACAGTATCCATCTGTGCTGTGCCTGCAGGGGATCACAAGGTGGACAGATGTGCTACCGAGGAGCTTGGAGGCTCTAGGAACAGATTCTTTCCCACCACAACCCACAGTTCAGAATGAGGTGCTTGGAAAACGCAGCGGCCATCTGGTGTTTGTGCCTGCCCAGCACCCCTTCCCCCTCGGGCTAAGGCATCCCGATTCTCCCCGGAACACTCTCCCCAGTCTCAGTATCCGTGCACGGGGCTGAGGCCGACTCACCACCCCACCCTCCCAGGAGAAAACCCAGACGACTTTGGACCAATCAATCCCTTTGATTCCTCTGACCCTGAGGAGCTGGTTCAGCGGTAGGCACGTGACCCAAGCCACCCCCATGAGGTACAATATCATGGTTTCAATTATGGCTGTTGAAACTGCAGGAAGGAGAAACCGTCTTTCTACTGGGTTTGGGTAGGAAGCAAGCTTGGATCTGGGGGAGCAGAGGTGACAAATAGGTAAAGACAGGGCTCCTGGATCCAGCCATGCCTGATACTACCCAGAGCCAGCCCCAGACTTTGCAGTTACATCAGCCAAAAAATTTGAGATTTTGTTACGTGCAACCCAAAGACTCCTGAAGAATCCTGGGTGCAAACACGGTAAAGAGGAAAAACGCGTAGCACTTTCCATCAGGTGGATCTGAGTTTGCCTGCCACCTCTAACATGTCCTCACTGTGCCCATCACACTGCGTGATACAGAGTAAACGCCCCAGGAAACAGCGTGTCCTTTTCCCCTTCTAGACCTCTGTCCCATTGCTTAGACACAGTCCCACGTGTGCGATTATGATCTGAAGGCTTCAGTGGAGGGGGGGCCTGAACAATGCTCACGTGTCTCGTATTTCCGAGTGCGCTGGCGTGACAAGGCCTGGGTGTGACATTCAAAGTCTAGCCCAGACATTCCCTGCTCTGTGGTCTTGAACGGTTTACCTGCCATCCCTGGACCTCAATTTCCCCCGTTCTAAAGTGGGGATACTTCCGTCTACTTTCTGGAGTTTTGAAAATTTCAGGAGGGAACACCTATGTAAGCTGCCCCATGCGGCTTAGCTACCGGCTGACGCTAAAGCAGAAACTACTGTCCATCTCGCAGCTGGAGAGTTGCCCTGTGGGAGCGTCCACGTGGGAGCCCAGAAGTCAGCCAGCAGCGCTGTCCCATAGAAATATGATGTGAATCACGCTGTCGTTTTAAATTTCCAAGTAACCCCTTTTTAAAACGTAAAAAGAAAGATACATTTTTACAAAAGTAAAAAGAAACACGTGAAGTTAATTTAATGTATGTGACCCAATATATCTAAACTACAGAGGTAGACAAGCAACATAACGATAATTAATGAGATGTTTTACATTTTCGTACGCCTGCAACTGGCCACCTTTTAAACGCTCCGTGGAGGCATGTGGCCAATGGTACCGCTAGGGGCAGCAGGGGTCTAGGGGCAGCAAAGGGGGGGCTCGGGCGCCACCATGCGGCAGCTGCAGGAACACCACCAAAACAGGGCCTCCTTTCTGGAGCGGGTCCACGGGCCCTGGCTCGAACAGAACTCTAAACCGATGCTAGCAGAGATGCAATTGTTTCAGAGCTGGAAGGTCCCCCAGGGCCGTCTAGTGGCAACTTTACATTTCCCAGATGGGACACTGAAGCCCAGGGTGGGGTGGGAACATGCGCCACGGCTGCAGGCGAACAATACCCCGGGGACCTGATGCCCAGCCCAGAGCACTTTCCACTCCACCCCCCGGCCCTGTTGGCAGGTGGCGCGCTGCCGCAAGCCCCTCAGCACAGCATTTGTGTGACCCGGGGAGAACTGGGCCAGATTTGAGCCCCACCCACCCGCAGCACTGAGCTGTCCGGGGCCCCCACGTCCTCCTGCATAGATCTCTGCAGAGAAGATTCTGTGCCTGGCCTTGATCAGGCAATGGGGAGATGACCTCGGCCCTCACGCATCTACGGCCCAGGGAGGGAGGCCAGCGTTGATCGAACCAAGACAGACACCGGTGTTCACATCCGTGTTGGAAAAGGACCGCGTGTGATGAGAGATCACAATGGAGATGTGACCTGTCACAAGTCATGGCACTTCCTCTTGAGGAAGTGAGGCGAGGACAGAGAGGCCAGGCTGAGCAGGACGTGACCGAGTGAGCAGGAGGAGAGGATGTGCTGAGGGGACACCACGCACAAACGCCTGGTAGCAGTGAGAAGCACCGCACATCCACGGAGCCGAAGGTGAGCAGACCAGTGGGGCCAAGAAAGGAGGGGGCCGGCGGGAGTGTGACCTGGAGGAGGCAGGCGGACACGGCGCAGGGTCGCGTGCAGGGTCACGTCCTGGAGACTGCTCGTGCGAAGCTGGCCTGGGTGCCCTTTGCCCTAGTCCTCCCGATAAGGACAGCTAAACGCCCGGGCACATGTATAAAGCATGCATATATGTGCTTTATACATATAAAAATATGCATGAGACAAAGAAGGCTCTGAACAGTGGAGAGGAGAGGGTAGCCCTTGGAACCCTAGGAAGGACACGGTGGCAAGTCCACTGGGGTTTCTCTTTGTTCATAGATCCCAGACATGGAGCCCGATAAACCAGCAGCCCAGAAATGCCAACGGGAGCAGAATTAAAGAAATCCCTCCAAACACCCGTTCTCTTTTGCCAAAGGACCATGTCATTATCGCTGTAGAAACGAGAAAATACTGAAGTGTTTTTATGGCAGGTGTGTGGGGGTGAGAGAGACAGGCAGAGAGAAATCACATTTGGTTAAGCAGGGTGGCTCTGCCTGTCAGCCATGGGCAAGGAACGACAGGAGGAAATGGGGGTGGGAACGGGAGACAGAATTGGGGAGCAAAATCTGTTGGACTGGGGGTAGGCTGGCTGTGGGGGTGAGGGAAGGATGGGCTGTCGGGGGAGAGGGTGGTAAGGCCTGGGCTTTGGAAAAGGACCAGTTGAGGAGAAGGAGCGTCATGGGCTCAGTGTTGGGCACTTTTCTCCCGAATGGGTGTAGCTCTCTGATTCCACCCTGCAGCCTCCCAGCCTGGGTGGCTGTGGCACCACTAGTGGGCCATGGTCCAGAGCCCACCCACTCTCCAACCTCCCTCTGAAACGTGCCCTCAGTACCACCTGCACCGGATCTGTGGCCCTTACCTCTTTTCTGGCCTCTTTTCCTACCTCTTTTCTGGCCTCCTTGTACTGTCACAAAATCAGAGGCTCAGAGAGGGTCAAGCATTTGCCTGAACTCACACAGCAAGTTGGAAGAGAAATCCGAGTTCCTCGGCTCCTCTAACTCCCAATGCCTTGACTGTGAGTTGGGAAAAACAGCCCCCATACCCTGGGAAAGTCCCGGGACAGAAGACTTGAGTTTTGCTCTTATTTTTCAGGCATCAGAGAACTTCTGCCCCGAGTCTCCACTAACCCAACACTCCTCCAGCCGGGCCTGTGTCTCAGGCCACCAGGGTCTCTCCGAGCCTGGGACCCGAAGTGCAGGGAAGAGGCCGGGGGGCTCTGAGTAAATGGTACACCCACAGCCTCTCGAAAGGAGACGTGTCAGTCCAACAGGAAGGAGGAAGGAGAAGGTCAGAGGTCACTTGGAGATCTGGGACGGTGGTGGAGGCGGGGTACAGCTTGGCACAGGTCTCGGTGCCGGGCTGAGGGTGGGGATACTTACCCTGGACCTTGACAATCATCCCTTTCGGGCAGACGGTGTGGGGGATGCAGCGGGCACAGGAGTTGGTGGCTGATGTGGCACAGAACGTGCCAGCGCGGCACTCACAGACGCGGGAGGAGTTCCCTGAGCATGGCATCTTCTCCACAAGATCGTCTAAGGGACACAGAGACGGGCATGGGAGACAGAGGGAGGACCGGGGAAGGGATCCGGGGACCCCTCAGGGACAGCCTGGCATGTGAGACAAGACATCATTCTGGCCTCCCCTCGGGCATGGAGCCCGCACACCCAGCCCTTCTTTCCAGAGGGTTCCTGCAACGAAGGCAAGAGGCCAGGTGGCGCCTATGAGGCAGCCTCCACTCCCCGCTCATATCCCCAGACGTCATCACCATCATATTAAAAACAAATTCATGACCCCATTAAAATGGGCAAAAAAGACACGGAGAAACCTTGAGTGCATATTGCTAAGTGAAAGAAGTCAATCTGAAAAGGCTACATGCTGTGTGATTCCAACTCCACGACGTTCAGGAAAAAACAAACTACAAAGACACTAAAAAGATCAGTGGTTGTCACGGTTAGGGAGGAGAGCCCTAAATCTAATGATCACAGCAGTATTGTTTATAACAGCCACAAAGTAGATTAACCCAAATGTCCATGAACCGATGAATGGATAAACAGAACGTGGTGTGTCCATACAAAGGAATATTATTCAGCTGTGAAAAGCAATGACCCAGGGGGTGTCTGCGTGGCTCAGTCAGTTAAGCATCAGACTCTTGATTTTGGCTCAGGTCAGGATCTCACAGGTTTGTGGGATTGGGCACTGAGTCAGCAAAGAGCCTGCTCTGGATTCTCTCTCCCTGTCTCTCTACCCCACCCCTGCTCTCTCTCTCTCTCTCTCTCTCAAATAAATAAATGAGCACTAAAATAAGAAAAGAAAAGAAGGAATGACTGGTACTACAACATAATGAACCTTGAAAACACTGCAAAGTCAAAGAAGCCAGTCATGAAAACCTACATATTGCATGATTCCATTTAGATGAAATGCCCAGAGTAGGCAAATCCATAGAGACACAACGTAGATGAGTCACTGTAAGGGCATGGAAGAAGGAGTGAATTGGGAGAGAAGGGGTTTCTTTTGGGGGAGGCGAAAATGCTCTGAAATCAGATAGTGGTGGTGGTGCCACATTGTGAATTAAAAAAAATAAATACTGTATTGCACACTTCAAAATGGTGAATTTTACCAACTCCTGGCTGGCTCAGTTGGCAGGTCATGTGACTATTTATCTCAGGGTCATGAGCTCAAGACCCATGTTTGGCACGGAACTTATTTCAAAAACAAATAAACAAGCAAAGAGTGTAATTAAAATGAATTTAAAAGAAAATAATGGTGAATTTGATCTCAAGAGAAAAAAAAAATCACCGGTATAAGTAATTAACAAATGCACACATCCCTGGAAAGCAACACAGGGCATCCTTGGTCAACCAGCAATGAAGACTTCTAGAATATGGAAGGCAGATAGGATCGCATGGAAGAAGGAGACCAAAGCCCAGAATACACCCAAGAGGATTACTCTGGGAGCGGCTCTGGGCTGGGGTACTCCAGTCTCCAAGTGGGTGAGGGCAGGGGCAGGCCCCAGGGAAGCCGACGGGCAGTGCCCCACGGGGTCTCCCCACACTTCTCATCCACTGATGCCACAGACCCAGAAGCCAAGCATCTCCCCCAGGAGACTCTCAGGGGAGGTAACGGGACAGTGCCCTGGCTGGTCGTACCTGGGAAGAAGGGAGCCTGCAGACCCAGAAGATCAGCCGCTTAACAGAACCCCTCCCAGTGGTCATCAGACAGGATGTGCAGAACTAGAGGTCACCACCCATGAGAGAAAACCAGCACCAAGCAAAAAGACCTCCGAACTCAAAAAAACTCTTGAGAAAGCAGGTAATAGGAAACAAAAAACAAAGCAGCAACAACAGAAACAGAACGAGCTGTTAGAATCCGTACAATTAATATTCTCAGGAATCGGCAGCTATAAAACAGAATCCCCTGGAGCTCAAGGAAGGGCACAAAGGAAACGGAAGCCATGAAAAGAAACCCCCTGGGCACAATGTTGTGTTCACCAATTCCAGTGGGCTCACAGAAAGACTACATTTCCCAGCCTCCCTTGCAGTTTGGTTTGGGTCATATGATGGCATTCTGGCAATGGGACATGGACAGAAATGATAAGGGCTTCTCCCAGGCCTGGCCCCTAAAACCATCGCAGGAGGCTCTATCACCTCTCTCTTCCTTGCTGTGGTTGGACTGTTGTAGCCCCTAACTCTCGCCTGCACCCCGGAAGCAGTACCGAGGAGACAATAAAATCCTGAGAGTTGTAGAAAATCTAAGAGAGAGGCAGGCCGGCTGAGGCCAAACAGGGGACGCCCCTGTTAAATTCATGTAAAAACGTGGGTGGCTTGGTTGATTTTGATCTCAGCTCAGGTCCTGCTCTCAGGATCATGAGCTCAAGCCCCGTACTGGGCTCTGCGCTTGGCGTAAAGCCTACTTAAAAAAAAGGTTTTAAACCCCAGAGTAGTAGCCAAACATAATTATCACAAGCCTGAACAAAGGTGGGAAAGGGGCTGGACTGGCTAACTTTCGGGCGGGCAGGCAGGCCCAGTGGAAATCGGTAGAGACCCCGGGAGTGGGTACACCTCTCTGCAGCCGCAGGAGCTCTGGTAATGACGATCTCACAGAAGGGAAGGCAGATCCCTGCTCCAGCAAGGACGACACCCATCTCTGGCTGCACTCGGCCTCCCACCCAGGTCCTCAGACTCCTAAAATCAGTTTCAAAAGTAACACTCAGGATTACCACAGGATCCAGCCGTTCCACTGCTAAGGATACCCAAAAGAACTGAAGCCAGAGACCTGAACAGACATTTGTAGACTCAGGTACACAGCAGCCGTATTCACAATAGCTGACAGGCAGAAGCACCCCAAGTGTTCATCGGCACGAACGATAAACCAAACGGGGTGGATCCATCCAACGGAGTATCATTCAACCTTGAAAAGGAAGGAGCTTCGGACACATGATACAGTGCCTTGAAGACATTATGCTAAGTGAAATGAGGCCGTCACCAGGGATAAATATGTTACGATTCTACTCGTATGAACTTCCTGGAGTAGTCAAATTCACAGAGACAGAGAGTAGACTGGGAGCTGCCAAGGCTGGTGGGGGAGGGGGGATTAAGGAGCTAGTGTTTGATGGGAACCGAGTTTCAGTTGGGGCGAAAGAACAAGTGCTGGAGCTAGACATTGTTTTTGTTGCCCTAAAATGGGAATGCACTTAAAGCCACTAAACAGGATGCCAAATGCCAAAATGATACATTTTATATACGTACATTTCACTACAGTATTAAGTGCCACTAAATTTTATGTTATGTATATTTTACTACAGTCCCCAGTGAAGCTCTGAGCAGAAAGGACCAAGTAGAGCCCGGTGAGGTAGGTGGGGGGAATGTAAGGAGAAGTCACACTGTACCAGGACGGGGAAGACAGGAAAAGAAATAGAAAATCTAAAAGAAACAGAAATATATTTTGGAAAGACAGAGAACCCAGTCTAAAACAAACAGAAGCCATCCCAAGCATGCTCCCCACTATAAAGGAACTTAAGAACAACAGAAGTTTGGCAAAGGAAAAGCTCTAAGAAAAGCTGATCTTCAAAAAGGATGGGCTAAGAAGGAAGACTAGAGAGCTAAAGAAAGCAAACTGAGATGTACCGCACAAATATCCAATAAATAAATTAGCAGTGTCTTAGGAGCCCTGGCGACAGCTGGGAGGCAAGCAGCAGAAGACATGAGAAACAAAACAGAGTTCACAGCATGGAGAAAGGATCAAGAAAATATCTGTGAATGCAAGGTGAAGAGACAAAGATACTAATGCAATTAAATAAAACAGGGAAGAAAGGCAAACACAATCAAACGGAAGGATAACTAGAGTCCATAAAGTTGACATTGAGATATGTATTTAGCAGAAATAAAAATCCAGGGGCGCCTGGGTGCCTCACTCGGTTGAGAGTCCAACTCTTGATTTTGGCTCAGGTCATGAACTCACAGTTCATGGGTTCGAGCTCTGCACTGGGCTCTGCACTGGGGTAGAGCTTGCTTGGAATTCTCCCCTCCCTCACCCTCTGTCCCTCCCCCACTTGCTCTCTCTCTCTCTCTCTCTCAAAATAAATAAATTAATTTAAAAAAAAAAGAAATTAAATTCCAGGTCAATTTTCCTGAAATGAAGGAAGAACTAAACGTGCAGACAGAAAAAAGACATTCCAGGGGTGCCTGTCCGGCTCAGTCGATGGAGCATGCAACTCTTGATCTTGGGGCTACAGGTGCTGCGGGTTGGGTGTAGAGATTATTTAAATAAGTAAAAACTTAAAAAAAAAAAAAAAGACATTCCAGAATTATTTCCAAACAATTAATATCAAGGCACAGTCTGGTTCAAAGTTTTTTATCATTAAGGATAAAGAAAGAATTGTTCTTGCAGTCGCCTACAAAGGAGAAAGAAGGCAGATAGCAGACCCCTCCCCAGCAATATTCACCATGAGAAGACAATGCACCAATGTCTACAAAGTTCTGGAGAACACAGGGCCCAGGAATAACCATATATCTGCCCAGGTTGTCAGTGGAATATAAAGGCAAGAAACATTCTCAAACATAAAAGAATCCTCTGACGGATGTGCAAAGATGAGTCCTTACTGATAAATCCCAAGGTCAGTGAAATCTAACTAACCAATCAATAAATCAAAATGAGAAAGTCAGGAATGGAGAAGCTGTGGTCAATGTGCGCATAATGCACAGTGAATAAGTTTAAATAGCAAACTAATACTAACATGCCAAGGGACTGAGGGTTACAGAAAAAGAATATAAATGCCACAGGCAGTAACGATGTAAAAAAAATACGTAAGTAGTAAAAGTCAGGAAGAGGACAAGGAGGTGACAAGCTAATTACTTCATTTTTTGTGACAGGAAGCCAATCTACAACATCCCATCAAAAATCTGAAACAAACAGAACATAACTTTACCATAAGACATAGTTGTTCCTTAAATGATTCTTAACTGCTTCTTGATTTTTAACACCTCTTCTTAATGTTAGAGGTGTTGTTTTTTTTTTTTAATGTTTATTTATTTGGAGAGAGAGAGCATAAGCAGGGGAGGGGCAGAGAGAGAGGGAGAGAAAGAATCCCAAGCAGGCTCCATGCTGTCAGCGCAGAGGACGACGCAGGGCTCAATCTCACAGACAGAGAGATCATGACCTGAGCTGAAATCATGTTGGATGCTTAACCGACTGAGCCCCCCAGGGACCCTAGAGGGTTTTATTTACAAAGTGCTGTCTCTTGTGATCATTTTGTTTTACTTTCTTCTTCCTCTGATACATTTAAATAAAAGAAAATGTAATCAATCACTTGAATGTCGTAAACAGTATGATCCCAACTTCTTAAAAATCCCTATTCTCAGGATGCCTGGGTGACTCAGTGGGTTGGGCGTCTGACTTCTGCTCAGGTCATGATCTCACGGCTTGTGGGTTTGAGCCCCACCTCAGGCTCTGTGCTGACACTAAGCCTGGAGCCTGCTTTGGATTCTGTGTCTCACTCTCTGTCCCTCCCCCACTTGCGCTCTCTCAAAAAAAACATAAAATATTTTTAAAAAATTTTTAAATCCCTATTCTCCACGTGTGTCCAGTCTGGCTGGCTATGAATCTTCCCATTCTCCTTCTCTCCCTATATATACACAGAGAAGTGTCAGTCAGACATCCAATGATGGGGAATGGGCAGAGTTGGCCTTCTTTCTTACACTTCTGTATTGCTCGAATTTTTTATAATGAATGCCTATAACTTTCATTTCATACAACACTGTCATTAATTTTAAAAACTCAAAAGATACATCAGAGAAATGCTAACGCAAAGAAGAATGGCAATATTAATATCAAATGAAAATGGAATTAAGGCATTCTTCATAAGGATTAAAGAGGTGTACTTCACGCTGACAAAAGGTCCAACCCACCAAGAAAACACAATATTCATAAACACTGTACCTAATAACATAGCTTTGACATATATAGAGAAAAAATAAATGAAACACAATGAAAATCTGATGAAAAAAAGTATAGGCAAGATGGATTTTAACACATCTATCTCTGACATCAACCTTTGGGAAGGAGACAAATATAATTAAGAATAAAAAAAAAAGCATATTATCTAGGGGCATGCTTGGCTGGCTCGGCTGCAAGAGCATGAGACTCTTGATCTCGGGGGTCGTGAGTTCAAGCCCCACGTTGGGTGTAGAGGTTACTGAAAAAAATAAACTCAAAAAAAAAATTGTTGAAAAGAATGCATATTATTTGAAAAACACAATTAACAAGCTTGATCCAATAGGTATGTAGAGAATTTTGTACACAACACATTTTTCTCCAAACACACTAAAAATAGGTTTTAAAAATATCCACATTTATTAGGGCACAAGAAATCTCAACAAACTTCCCAGCCCCACCTCACAATAAACCCGCACAAAACAAAACAAACACCAGAGAGCTCACAAACCACATTCAATCACCATAGTAAGAAATTAACAACGAAAGTGCTCATTGGAAGAATCTCCTGGAAGCACTTGTGGTCGCAGGCAAAGAACACAGCTCCTGGTGTCAGACCACAGCTCAAACTTCAGATCTGCCACTTACGAGACTTCTGTAACTTTGCAAAGGTCCTAACTTCCCTAAGCCTGGGTTTCCTCTCTGTAAAGCAGGGATGAGAAAAGAAACCTCGGGGTGCCTGGCTGGCTCAGTCTGTAGACCGTGCGACCCTTGATCTCAGGGTCATGAGTTTGAGCCCCACCTTGGGCCGACAGATCACTTAAAAAAAGAAAAACAGGCGCGCCTGGGTGGCTCAGTCGGTTAAGCATCCAACTTCGGCTCAGGTCATGATCTCAGGGTTCAAGGGTTCCAGCCCCACGTCCAGGCTCTATGCTGACACCTCGGAGCCTGGAGCCTGCTTCGAATTGTGTCTCGTCTCTCTCTGCCCCTCCCCTGCTCATGCTCTCTCTCTCTCTCTCAAATATAAATAAACATTTTAAAAAATTTAAAATGAAAAGAAAACAAAATCTTCTAGGAGTCTTGTGAAGATTGTACTCAATAAATGCGAGTCCCTCCCTTGAGGAAACGGGTTAACTAAGTCTCTCTGAAAACGGATGCAAAACATCATGGCTGGTAACAACTCACAAATCCAGAGGGGTAAACCGAGGCACCAGGGGGCCAACCCGGAGTCCAGGCAGCAAATCTTGATGCTCCCTACCTTCTCTGCCACCCCCCGCCCCCAACCCGCGGTGACCCCCTCCCAAGAAGTTGCCCCTGGAGGGGAGAACACAGCCCTTACCTCGAGCACAGCTCACACAGGCCGTGCAGCGGCCGTCCCTGTTCAGGTAGTAGTCGGGCTCACACTGCTTCCTGCAGTCAGGTGACCCCTGGGGGCACGGCAGCCCTGGGGAAGGAAGCAGAGAAGCTCCAGGCCAGGCCACCAGGGCAGAGGCCTCACCTCCCCACCGGTTACCGCTCCTCCCTAAAGCCACCGCCAGTTCCACCCCTTAGCGCCCAAACACGGCAGTCCGCCCCGGGGCGTTACAGACGGAAGCGCTGGCGCAGAGGAGGGCCGACCTGCCCCAAGGTCCCCTCGCAGCTGGGAGAAGCCCTGGGCCTGGGGTTCCATCTCTCGGGCACTGTTAAGTTCGACCTGTTAGGGTTGTTGAGCGGGTTACAGGGGTTGTGAAAATAAACGTGTGCTTCGCACACAGCCAGTGCCGGAGGGGCACTGGCGGCTGCCTTCCTGGGCAGGAGGCCTGCTTCACTGCAGGAACCGGGGAGCCATTAAGTCCCGAGACCCTGAGGAGCCTAAGCCAGCCTGAGACGCTCGCGGATCAGCGAGTAGTGCCAAACTGTTCCCTGCTCCCACTACACAGGGATGCGACACGAATCGCGTTGATACCGACTGCCTGGGGCAAAGCGGGCAGGGCGCCTTCACCTGCCCTGTGGGCTCTCCCTCCAGTGGCGTCCTGACAGGCCACCCGCCCACCGCTTGATTCCAAGATGGCCACATGACGCAGGTAGGCCAATCAGAATACCTCATCGCTCAAGATGGGCACATGACCCAGGTAAGCCAATCAGATGCCTCAGCCGACCCAGATAGGCCAATCAGAATACTTCATCCTTCAGACGGGCACATGACCCAAACAGGCCAATCAGAGGTGAGGCCAATCTTCCCCACCATTCTAATTGCTTCTTAGACACATGACCCATGCCAGCCAATGAGCCCCATCTCTGAGAGTTTCACAAAAGCTCCTGGGAAATAGCCCTTCTCTTTACTTTCAGACTTCTGGTGCAAAGGGCGGTTTAAGTCCAGCGCTGCCAGCTCGTGGCAGGTGCTGGATGGGCAGGGTGCCTGAGAACGAGATGATCCAAAGGCGAGCAGAAGTCCAGAGACAGAGAGAAATGGACGGCTGAGGACATTCTCAGTGAATTTATGGTGCCATGGACTTCTCTGTTACTGAGCCATTTATTTCTCTTTTGTCTTGTTTGTGCCTAAATAAGTTGGGTCTGAGTGGTTACAGACTAAAGTTAAACCATGGGTTCTCAATATTTCTTGTGCCCCCTAGTTGTTCTGGGGAAACCTGGGACACTGCTCAGGATTGTCTTTCTGAGTGCATAAAATAAAATACAAAGGATTACAAAGGAACCTAGCTATGTGAGAATACAGTTATCAGAACATTAAAATAATTTAAGATCTAGCCATATATGTGATTCTTTACAAACTCATTAAAGTCTAATAAATATGGTTTCATAGTACTGATGAATATAAATATTTCATGACAACTGTAGCAACTATAATATAATTGCAGTATATCATGAGAATGTCTGATTTCTACTGATGGAAAAACTGCAGGTACTATGATATTATTAGTATGTTTTATTATCTTGATTCATAATGGAAGGAATTCATACAGGACATTTTAGTTAGAGGCTGATGAAAAATGAGTGACCTTGTTCAGTTCAGGGCCCGCCTGAAATATACCCATGGGCACTAGGGAATCCATGGACCCCAAGGCAAACCCCTGCTCTAGAACGACATGCAAGAACCTCTGGAAAAATACTAGCTTGATGGCTAACACCCTCTAGCTCAGAAAACGTCAGTAGTTGCCCAGTGGTCTTTCGGAGAGGTAAATCTGGTCCCATCCTCCCTTGCCTAAAACTTTCAAATCCTTCTCATTCCCAGGATAGAGGCCTAGGTCCTTACTGGGTTAGGAGGTTCTGCCCGCCTACAGCCCCCCTACTGTCTAATCTCTAGCCACATTGGCATCTCCATGTCCCCCAAAGGGGCCATGCTCCCTTCAGCCCCCAGGGCCTTTGCACAAGCTTGCCC
Source organism: Panthera uncia (assembly GCF_023721935.1). Lineage (NCBI taxonomy): Eukaryota > Metazoa > Chordata > Mammalia > Carnivora > Felidae > Panthera > Panthera uncia. The sequence goes on from NW_026057585.1 coordinate 95,896,765, forward strand.
TTTGCCAGGAATATTCCTCTTACCTTTTCCCTGGTAAACTCCTGCTCAGCCTTCACATCATTGCCAACGTATCACTTTGTCAGTAACTTGGCCAGGGCCACTGTTATTAACTATCAGAGTCCTATGTACCTCTCCCTCCACCTAACTCTGCTGTAATCTAGTTAATCTAGATGTGTGATCACATTTATTTGTGGGACAAATCGTCTCAGTGTCTGAATTCCTCACATGAATGTCAGCTCCTCGGGGCTGAATCTTTCCCTTTCAGCGCACCAATGATTCCCATCTCACAGGGCCTGGCACATTTCTGATCAATACATGCTCTGACCACCTAATCAATATGGAACTAGCCTCGCATTCTTTGTCTTCGACTCCTGCTCTGGCGTTACTGTACACGACTCACTTCATGGGCTTTATGCTGCAGCCAACACTGTGCCTCTTGGGCTTTTCTCTAGCACCCCTCCTGTGTCCTGGAATGTTGTTATGGGTCGAATGTTGTTATTGGTTGAGATATGCTGAAGCCCTAACCCCCAGTATCTCAGAATATGATTTTTTTAATGTTTATTTCTGAGAGAAAGAGAGTGAGTGGGGGAGGGGCAGAGAGAGAGGGAGACAGAGGATCCAAAGTGGGCTCTGTGCTGACAGCAGAAAGTCCGAGGCGGGGGCTCGAAGTCACAACCCATGAGATCATGACCTGAGCCCAAGCTGGATGCTCAACGGACTGAGCCACCCAGGCGCCCCCAGAATGCGATCATGTTTGAAGACAGCATACTAACAAAGGCAATTAAATTAAAATGCAATCATTGGGGTGGGCCATGATCTGCAATGACTGGGATCCTTATAAAAAGGGAGAGTGGGAATCTGGACATGAAATACACATGCACACAGGAACACAGCCAGGTAAAGACTGGAGGCATGATGTCAGCAGCCAGGAACTACCAGAAGCTGAGAGAGAGGTGAGACCCTTCCCCAGAGCCTTCAGAGGGAGCATGGCCCTACCAGCACATTGATCTTGGACATCTAGACTCCAGAACTGTGAGGCAATAAATTTCTGTTGTGTTGACCACTCAGTTTGTGATATTTGGTTAATGACAGCCCTAGAGAACGAATACAAATGTGCTTTGCCCAGGCTGAGGCACCTGCCCATCTGCATTTCCACCCACTGGGAACTGTCTGTATACAGCCAGCTCAGGATGAAATACCATCCCCTGGTGGAATTTTCCTGATCCCCATCCAGATCCCCTCTCTGGATCTCTTTAAAATCACCTCTAAGCACCAGGGGCTGTTTGGGGTGAACTTTAGAAACCCCCTGCTGCAGGAAATCAGTTCAAGGATTTGAGGCAGACCTGAGACTAATCCAGTGGCAGGATTATGTTTTCAGTCAATTCACCTTTATTGACTACTAAGTCAGGCAGGCACTGACTTAGAGATAGAAGAAGGTGAGGTCCCTGCTCCTGTGGAGCTTACCCTCTAGCCTGGGGAAGAGAGGCAAGCAAGTGCAGAATGAAATTAGCAAGTTGGGGGGCGCCTGGGTGGCTCAGTCGGTTGAGCGGCCGACTTCGGCCCAGGTCATGATCTCGCGGTCCATGAGTTTGAGCTCCGCGTCGGGCTCTGTGCTGACAGCTCAGAGCCTGGAGCCTGTTTCAGATTCTGTGTCTCCCTCTCTCTGACCCTCCCCCGTTCATGCTCTGTCTCTCTCTGTCTCAAAAATAAATAAACGTTAAAAAAAAAAAAAAGAAAAGAAATTAGCAAGTTGGCTTCCAGTGTGGATACAAACTTTGAGGAAAATAAAGCAGGAACCAAGAGAGAGGGCAGAGGGAGAGGGGTGAGAGCTCCAGAGAGTGGGATCAGGGAGGCTGGAAGCAGGCAGCTGCACAGAGAGCTGTGGGGAGAGCACTCGAGGCAGAGGGGACTGCCAGTGCAAAGGCCCTGAGGCAGGAACAAGCATGGCTTGTGCCAAGAACAGAAAGGCCATGGCGGGACGGGGGGGGGGGGGGGTCGGGAGTAGGGGGAGCCAAAGAATTACGACTGTTGATTCATTTCTATTTTCTTCATTTCCCGTTTTCCACATTGATCTTCTGTAGTGAATAGCACTTTCTTCCTTTCTTTTTTTTTTTTTAAGTTTATTTATTTTTTTGAGAGAGAAAGCACAAGCAGGGGAGGGGCAGAGAGAAGGAGAGACAGAATCCCAAGCAGGCTCTGTGCCATCAGCACAGAGCCCAACGCGGGGCTCAAACCCATGAACTGTGAGATCATGACCCGAGCCACAATCAAGAGTCAGACACTTAACCGACTGAGCCACCAAGCTGCCCCTGGATATCACTTTCATAATCAGAAACAAAAATGGTTGAGGGGCGCCTGGGTGGCTCAGTCAGTTAAGCGTCAGACTCGATTTTGGCTCAGGTTATGATCTCACGGTTTCTGTGATCAAACTCCACATCAGGCTCCATGCGCAGAGCCTGCTTGGGATTCTCCCTCTCTCTGCCTCAAAATAAATAAATAAATAAATAAACAGAAAGAAAGAAAGAAAGAAAGAAAGAAAGAAAGAAAGAAAGAGAAAGAAAGAGAAAGAAAGAAAGAAAGAGAAAAGAAAGAAAGAAAAGGAAGGAAGAAAAGGAAGGAGGGAAGGAAGGAAGGAAGGAGGGAAGGAAGGAAGGAAGGAAGGAAGGAAGGAAGGAAAGAAAGAAGGAAGCAAGAAAGGGAGAAAAAAGGTTGAGAAAGGCTCCAAAGCTGTGGTGGTGATGCCAGAATTGGTCCCCACGTATCCCTTTTCCCTGATCTGCCTCCAGCCACATCCCCTCTGGCTCAGGGCCCATCGCTGACTCCAGATGGTCTCAAAGTTTGTGCTAACATTCTCACACCGCCTCTCACCTCTGGCTCAGCATCAGGCAACCCGCCCCCAGCTGCTCTCGCGCCAAAAACTCCCACACTGAAAACTGCTCCATGCTGAGTCTGGGCCACCAGCTCCTCCAGCCTGCCCTCCCGGGCTTTCCCTGCACACCCCAGGCTTGGACTGCAGCCAAATGGAAACTTCCCCATTCTTCAGCAGCCCGTCCTACTCCCCTCCAGACCTTTGCACATTCTGTGCCTCTGCCCAGAGCACACCCCCTCCCCGCCTTGGCCTGGCCTATCCCTGCTCATCCCCAGGACTCCTTTAGATGCCACCTCTTCCGGGAAGACACCCTGAATGCTCTGATCAGGTCAGGTGCCCCGGGAGTGAGTTCCCATGGCTCCCAGCAACACCATCCCAGGTTCTTTTTTTTTTTATGTTTTTTTTTAATTTTTATTTATTTTTGAGAGAGAGAGAGAGAGAGAGAGAGAGAGAGAGGCATAGAATCCCAAGCAGGCTCCATGCCGTTAGTGCAGAGCCCGACACGGGACTTGAACTCATGAATAGTGAGATCATGCCCTGAGCCAAAATAAAGAGTGGGACGCTTAACTAACTGAGCCACCCAGGCACCCCATCACCATCCCGGGTTCTAACAGCCTGCTGCAGTGGACACATTTTGCAAGGGCTTACCACCCCACAGGCCACCCTTCTCAGAGAACTGCCCCCGGCCCACTTCTCCCCTGAGCTGTCGTCTAGAGCAGTCCTGGCCTGGGGGGACCAGAGCAGAGGTGGACATCCGGACTTATCTGCACCATCAGACCCTTCCTTCTTGGGCTCTGGAATTGGGGCTGAAAGATGTTTGCCAAGTGTCCCTTCAGGTGACTGAGGGAGAACAGACCAGGGAGGGAACTAAAGGCCAGCCAAGCTTGGCCAAGGGCCAGAGGGCCAGGGAGGCCTCCTCCCACTCCCCGCTGCTCACAGCCCTCGGAGAGACCCTCCGCTCCTGGGACAAGATGGGATATACTTGCCAGGCCCCAAGCAAGCCATGCTCTCTGCCTAACACCAGGCCTGGCTTCCCTTGTACCCCCACACTTGGGCAGGACTCGTACGTCTGCAGGGGAGATCCTTCCTCTGGGAAGGGAGTCCGGGCACCAAGGGCAGATTGATCCAGGAAGTAGGGTCTAGAATAGGAAGGGGTTTGTAGCCCCCACATGGGCTCTTTGCTGATAGACTCTGCTGTCTCCTTCACTGATCTGCTCTGCCTTGGGGGTCAGCACCAGCTAAGGGGGAAGAGCTCGGGTGTCTGAGTTAGCCGGCCACACTGGAGCCCCCGCTGGCTCCTTGCTAGCATGTGACTGTAGGCAAATCTCTGAACCTTATCAAGTCCAAGTTTCCTCTCTGGGCTTCCTATCAGGGTTTTGGGGAGCTAATGTAGGTAAAGGGCTAGCCCTGTGGCTGGCATAGAGCACAGTCCATCATCGGTAATGGTTGTCCTGGTTATGAAGCAGTGAGTGAGATGGGGAGCTCACTCACATCACTGGGGGTGTGTAAGCAGAGGGCTGGGGATCAGCTGTCAAGGATGCCACAAAGAGCATTTACCGGCTGAGCAAGAGGAGAGATTCAGTGACATCTAAATTTCTCAATCTCAAAAGGTCTCCCAGTTTCCTTCCTCCAGCAACTCACCCCCGGCCAACCTTGCCACACAGCCGAGCTGAGCGCTGATTGCAGAGGGCGAGCGAAATGTCAGAAATTTCCCCCAGAGACCGAGGAAGGGGTTTTTGTGGGTTTTTCTTTTTTCCTCTTGCTTGCCGGAAGCACAGAGTCAATAAAACTCCAGCAAAATGCCCCGCCCACCACACCTCGGCATTAGGTGCTCACCTACCCCCAGCCACTGGGCCATGGAGAGGGAACATAGGGGGAGGGGAGTCCCCTTCTTCACAAGTCACAGCATCGAAGTGGAGGGAGCCGGGGACCCAGACATCACTCTGCCTCCACCCACTTCACCAGCAAGGCAGGGGTGAGGGCAGCTGGAGGGCATGGGAAGGAAGTGTCTTTCTTCCTACAGCTGGAATCATGGATCCTACGGAAAGTCACAGAGCCCTGTGGGCCACCCTGACTGCAGTTGTCCCGGGGAGAAGCAGCGTGTGAGCGGCCACACAGCACTGGGCCGGTGAGGGAAGGCTTCATGGAGGAAGGGGTGCCAGGACTGCAGCAGGGGGAGGGGGAGGGGGCGGTGCAACAGGCGCAGACAGAAGACCCAGAGACTTGAAAGCACACAGTGCGTTCAGAGGACACCAAGCACAGCAATTCCGGTAGAAAAGCCAAAGGAAAGAGGCCGGAAAGGGGACAAGTGACATCACGACAACAACAAGGAGCAATAAACAATTGTTAGGGGGACAAAAAGCAGAGCAGATGAAAGGCGGTGGAAGGAGCAGGGTGGCTCTGTGGCCTGACTGTGTGTCCCCACCGCCCCCCTCCCCCCGCCAAATCCATGCGTTGAAGGCCTTATTCGGAGAGAGAGAGTCTTTAGGAGGTCATTAAGGTTAAATGAGGTCAGAAGTGGGAGCGCTCAATCGGTTAAGCGTCTGCCTTAAGGGTCGGGTCACAATCCTGCGGTTCACAAGTTCGAGCCCCGCTTCAGGCTCTCTGCTGTCCGCATGGAGCCCGCTTCGGATCCTCTGTCCCCCTTTTCTCTGCCCCTCCTCTGCTCACACCCTCTCTTTCTTTCAAAAATAAATAAACACTAAAAAACAAAAGAAAAAATGAGATTATAATGGTGGAGCCCTGATCTGATAGGATTGGCGGCCTTATAAGGAAAGAAGAAAGATAGATCTCTCCTCTCTCTCTCTCTCTCTCTCTCTCTCTCTCTCTCTCTCTCTGTCCTCCAGCCATGACAAGAGGGGCTGTCTGCAAGCCAAGAAGAGGAGACTTCTCACCAGAAACCAAACCTTGCTGGAAACCTGGCCTTGGACTTTCTAACCTCCAGAACAGTGAGGAAACACCTGTCTGTTGTTGAAGCCCCCCGGTCTGTGACGTTCTGTTCTGGCCGCCAGAGCGGACTGAGGTAGATGGGCACATGGATGGGGGGG
>NW_026057585.1:95902780-95918640 GCF_023721935.1 Panthera uncia
GAAGGAAACAGAAGGGGGAGGCGTGGGCAGGTAAGAGAACGGCGAAGGGATGGGGGGATGGGCAGGTATATGGGGGTGGGGCTGGCCAGTTAGGCACTGGAGTCCCAAGATCTAGCACAGGCACCCACCTGATACACGTACCTCAAAACCCATACTAAACCACAACATAAAAGTGAGAAAATCCAATAAAGGTCTATTTCTTTTCTCCACCGTGAGGACAGGCCGAGCCCTGCTCAGGCCACCAAAGCACCGTGAAAAGCATTTGGGGAAAGAATTTGATATTTTCGGTTTCCAAACATGATTCAGAGTAGTCACGGTGGGGAAAAGAGGCTGCGTGCAGGTCTCGGGACGGACGGACGGACTGAGGTTCCCGCCCAGCTCGGGCCACTTACCCTCGGTGACTTTGTGCATCGTGGCCTGTCGCCACCCTCCAGACAGCAATGCTGGGAGGCTTAGAGGATGGGCAGGTGGCCCCCCACCCATCCTGAAGGTCACTCACCCCCACTGCCAGTGGCCTGTGGGCCTCCGAGCATGAGGCAGTTCTCGTGAACCAGCCACGTACAGCCCTCACAGCCTCCGCTGCCAGAACTCATATCTTTCCCCCTCAAGACTCTGCCACCAGAGGTCAGAGACCACAGTTCAGCTCTATCTCACGCCCCGCCCCACGAAGGCCCCTGGATGTGCCTTGGGAACTTGCGATAACAACCACAGCTCCTGGTGGTGCCTCCCGACCCTGTTCTGCTGGCTCGCGTCTTTGGGCCTAAGCATCACCCGCAGAGTGGGGATGGGCAGGCTGATGATCTACTCAGAGCCGATCGCTGTGCTGAGGGTGGGTGAGCCTTCCAGAAATGTGCTCTGAGCAGGGAGCCTGGTTCCAGAGAGACCTACAGTTCAGGGGGCCCGGGGGATAAACACACATTCTGGGCTGAAAAACACGAGGACCACAAAGGGCTTCTAGGCCCAGAAATGAGGGGCGGCCAGGGGGTGTCGAGAGCCCAGGCTCTGGGGTCACGGAACCCTGGGCTCCAGCCCCGGCCAGCTCCACCATTCCCCAGCTCTGTGACCTTGGGCCAGTTACCTTATCTGGTAGCACCCCTAACAGCCTCGTCTGCAAAGTAAGAACGATAAAGGATGCTTGTGGGGATCTTATGAGGTCATGCGATGCATGTGAAGGTCTCAGGCCAGTGCGTGCATGGTATAAGTTCATAAGGGGCAGCTAGTAACTAAAAGCAAAAACTCAGAGGGCTGGCCTTCAGGAACCTATAGCCAACATGGCAATGGGGGCTCCCATCTTGCCACTTGCCAATTCCCCCTGGAATTTTAGAACTTGAGGACAAAAATCCCCCCTTGTCCCCAGCACCCCCACTCACCCACGGGGCAGCAGTGACAGCACCTACCGGCAGTTTTGTCGTGATGGTGGCCAGGGTCTCCAGCATAGACGTCCCTCGGAACTCGATCCTGGAGGATGGGATAAATTGGTGAGACCGGGCGGGTCCCAGACACGCATCCTCTCTCCTGCCCCTCAGGTCCCAGGAGGCCTGGTCTCCACTCGTTGTCAAGGCCAGGCCTGAGACACAGCCTCAAGTTTTAGAAGGCAATCGGGACAGAAATAACCGATTTCACATCTGCCTCAAATGCACCCCAGCTGGGGGGGGCGGGTGATGGCAACTCCAGCCTTCCATAACTCAGCCCCAAACCTGGGGTCTCCCCTGACTCGCTCTTCTCATGCTCACATTCAACCCAGCAGCAAACTCTCCACCTCCCCTGCCTCTTTGGACCAATGTCCTCACCTCCTCCACCTGGTCCCAGTCCCCATCCTCTCTCCCCAGCATTAATTAATTCAGTTGCCTCCTACCTGGCCTCTGGCATGGACCCAGCAATACAGATTTCTAGGAAATTTGTTTTTTGAAGTCTCACACGCTTACACAGAAACGTGCACAGACCTCAGATGCATGCCCACTGAATTTTTACAGTGTGAACACGTCTTGCAGTCAGCACCCAGCTCAAGCAACAGGACATGGGCAACACCCCAGCACCCTCCCTCAGGCCTCTCCCATGCACTACACACAAAAGGTGCCCGCTGACCCAGCTCCTACGCCATTGATTTGTTTGGTCACCTTTGGAGCTTGACGTAGGATAGAATCATTTCTGTTCTCTTGCAACTGGCTTCTTTAACTCAACATCATATTGTGAGACTCACCCACATTGTTGCCGATGGTGGCCATTCATTCAGGTTCATTGCTTTGTAGTACATCGCGTGAACAGGCACAATGTACTGATCCATTCTACTCTTGATGGCCCTTGGGGTTGTTTCCACTTTTGATTGTCATGAATAATCCCACTAGGGGCATTCCTATACATATATCTTGGTGCACAAATGTATGCATTTCTATTGGATATATACGTAGGGGGCAGAATTGCTGGGTTGTAATGTATGCTCAGCCTTGATAGACTCTTCCTACGGTTTTCCAAACTGGACTGACACTTCGCTATAGTTTAGAAGCGTTGCAGTCACTCTACATTCTTGTCAACGTTTGGTATTACCATCGGGCTACCGGGGTGGCTTGGTCGGTTAAGCGTCCGACTCTTGATTTCGGCTCAGGTCACGATCTCGAGGTTGTTGAGTTCGAGCCCTACATGGGGCTCTGCACTGACAGTGTGGAGCTTACTTGGGATTCTCTCTCCTTCACTCCGCCCCTCTCCCCTCGCACTCTCTCTCTCTCTCCTCTCAAAAATAAATAAACATTAAAAAATTAGATTGTCTGACCTTTCTCACTGATGGGTGGGAAATCTTTATATACTCTGGATACAGGCCCTTTGGTATTGGGAAATATCTTCTCCCAATTCTATGGCTTGCCTTTTCAGTTTCTTAAGGGAGAGTTTTGATGAACAAAAGTTCTTAGTTTTGTTTTTTGATCTTTTTAAGATTTTTATTTTTAAGTAATCTCTACATCCAGGGCACTGGGTGGCTCAGTGGGTTAAGCATCTGACTTCGGCTCAGGTCATGATCTCATGGTTCATGAGTTTGAGCCCCACATCAGGCTCTCTGCTGTCAGCGCAGAACCTGCTTTGGATCCTCTGTCTCCTCTCTCTCTGCCCCTCCCCTGCTCATGCGTGCTCTCTCTCTCTCTCTCTCTCTCTCCCAAAAATAAATAAACATTAAAAAAATTTTAAGTAATCTCTACACCCAGAGTGGGGCTCAAACTCACAACTCTGAGATCAAGTCACATGCTCTACCGACTGAGCCAGCCAGGCGCCCCCAGAAGTTCTTAGTTTTAATGAGGAACAATTTATCAGTCTTTTCTTTCACAGTTAATGTCCTATGTAAGAAATATTTGCCAGCCCGATGTCGTACAGACGCTCTCCCACATTATCCACTAGATGCTATCGCTTAACCGGCCATAGGTGGGTTTCATTTTGGCGCATGGTGTGCAGTAGAGGTCAAGACTTGCTTTTTTCTGGAACATGCATTTTTAACAAGTTCCCCATAGGTTTCCAGGGCTCTTTGAAAGTTAAGCCCCTTTGTTAGAGGGGGCCCAAGAGAGGAAATTCTCTGCTGACATCCTGGGGGAGGAACTTTGTCCTGGTAGAATGAAAGCAGAGCAGAAACCAGGTTTCTAGACTTCAGGAAGGGAGGCGGGAGGGAGAGGGGAGAGGGAAGGAGGGAGCTGTGTCCCGCCTCTGTATCTGCAGCCTCCCAGATGGTGCCTGCCATCTGGCCTGATGGATGAGAATGAAAGGGCTTTCTTGGATGGGGGCGGCGGGGGGAGCAGAAGCCACAGGGGGAGAGGCCTGGCTGGCCTCAGGGCTTCCCTACTCTCTTCTCCAGCCAAGGGAACAGTGAAAACTAAGAAATATTTCCTTTGTGGTCAGAGAGCAGGAGGAGGCCAGCGTGGCAGGACAGTGGACACACGGAGCGTCGATGACATTTTCCTTGTTTCTTTTTTTTTTTGCACATCTGAAACGTCGCCATATACATGGGAAATAACAAATATGACGTGACGTTTGTGCAACACTAGTCACATGGCACTTGTGTGCCTCCTTTCTCATTTAATCCAGAGCCCCAGGCCTTGAGGACCCTCTCTTCACCCACCCACACCCAGCCTCCTCCCTCCAGCAGGATCCCATTCTTCTCAAGGAGAGCGGGGAGCTCCTGGGAGCCTCTCTAGGAAGAGAGACCTGCCAGGACAACCACGGTCTGACCCACAGCATTTCACCCAGTGAGCCTGGAAGCCCACAGGTGGGGTGGAGTCGGGTGTGAGGGTTCAGGCCTGCTAGGCCTGCTGAGTGTGGGGAAAATTCTGGGTCTCTGGCCTGGGTTTTCCCCTCCTGGCTGCCTGCTCATCTCATGGATAACCATGGACTCTGGAGGAGATGTAGGTCCAGCCCCTGCTCTGTTTCCAGGGTCTGGCGGGGACAGCTGAAGGGAGCCTGAATTCTTCTTCTTCACTTCCTGCCAATCCTGGGTCAATGGAAGGGAATAGGGAACCCATGGTATTGCATATCACTGCCCCCCTACTCCCAGTCACACATCATCACCCCATGTTACAGATGGGGACACTGCAGCTCAGAGAGGTGCAGTCACCCACCCGAGGTCACACAGCAACTAAACGCACAGATGATATTTGAGCTTCACCATATCCCCAGTTCTCTTCCCCTCTCTGGCCCACAGGCTGCCCAGCTATAAAAGAAAAACAGTCTATTGTGCTGAGAAGGATATCCTGCCACATTCATGGTCTTTCTAACAAAACTCCATAATCTGAATCAAATCGTAAGGATACATCAGATAAACCCAAACTGAGGGACTTTCTATAAAACAACTGGCCTTGACTCTTTGCATGAAAGACAAAGAAGAGTTGTGGAATGCTCCAGAATAGGGAGACTAATGAGACATGGTGGCTGAATGCAATGTCTGCATTGGATTCTGAATCTGGGTGGGGCTATGAAGGAGAATATTGAGATTGCTGATGACATTTGAATACGTACTTTGTATCTGATTCTGTCCTATCAATGTTGAAAGCCTGAATCTTATAACCTGTTTGTCTAAGAGGTGTCCTTGTTGTAGAAAAACCTGCTGAAATATTTAGGGGTAAAAATTCAAAATGTCTGCAACTAACTTGCTAATGGTTTAGCAAAAGAAAATGGAAATAGGAAGAAGGAGGAGGAGGAGGAGGAGAAGGAGAGGAAGACAAAACCACACGTGTCAATAATAGGTGCCCGGGAAACAGATGGCAACAATTTTCAGCGATAAACCTGTGTAAATCCATGGCTGCCGCCGCCAGGGGGCGCTGCCTTCTCGCGGTCCACAAGGTCGGTGGGACCTCAGCCAGGATGTGGTGGGAGAAGTCGAGGTCGTGATGGCGGGGTTCCCTTGGGGGACTTACGGGGAAAGGGGCATAGGCGGAGTCCAGGTAGGGGCACAGCTCAGGGCCAGCCCCCAGCATCCACCGCAGATGCCCCAGGCAGCTGTGGCTGGCCGTCTCTGGCAGAGACACTAGGGGAATTTTCTTGCCTATGATGTCATGACTCTGCAAGTGCCCAGAAAATGGGGCCAGTGCGGTGCACACGTGTGGTAGAAGTAACAGCAGTAATTGAACCCAGCAGCCCTTGTGAGACCCTCCTACCGTGAAAACTAGTTTCAGAGAGGAGAACGAGCTGCCCAAGGCGGCACTTTGTGGCAGGGCAGGATCTGGGTCCAGGTCAGCTGGGTCCAGGTCAGCTGACTCCGGACCACTCCGTGAGTACATCCAGTGCCCACGGAGCACCAGAGAGCCGACCGGGCCCCCAAACACCCTTTAGGAGCTGTCTCTCCAGTAGGGGAGACAACCGCACCTTCCCAGGGTATACCCAGCTCATAAACTAGAGAGAGCTGGCATCTGGGGTCCTGGGCTTCACCTCTGCAACACTGTGATCTCCCAAAGCTTGCACAGCCCTCACCTCTGGGCCTGCTCATCACTCTCCTCCTCCCGCCATCTCCCCACCTGCCCCCATGTCCCCTGTTGCCCTGCACCACTGCCCATTCACACAGGTCATTTACCTCAGCACAACGCAGCCCCGAGAAGGCTGACCCTCTGAATACTGGGGCCCCACCAATCCCCGCCGGCCATGGGCCCAGACCCCGGATGGCCCATCAGTTCCTGCCGCCCCTGGGGAACTGGCCCTGGCCTTGGAAGAGAAGGGGCGTCAGAAAGGGGAGAGTGGGAGGGGGAAGCCCGGGGACTGGAAGGGGGGCTTTTGGGTGGGGTTCCCCAGCAGGGTGGAGGCAGAGCGAGGTGTCCACAGGGTAACGAGCTGTGCAACCCGAGGCCTGTGGCCCGACCTTGGAGGCATCAAGATGAAAAGAGGGTGGCCCGAAACCTTCCCATTTCTAAACCTGCCTATTTTCAGGCTGGTTTGGTTTTCCCTGCAAAACCTGGTAAATTTCACTTTCAAAAAGCCCCACCTGGTTTCAGCGGCAGAGGGGAACAGGAGGGGAGTCTCACCTGCAGGGACCAAGCTGGAGCCTGGGGGGGGGGGGGGCGGTTGGAGGAGTCAGGTCAAATGCAAAATACCCAAAGGGGTCAGAGCCAGGGAGAGCTGGGGGGTGCACCCCACCCCCACCCCAGGGGACCCACCACCTCTATTACTCAAGGTGAGGTGCCTGGGCCAGGAGCACTGGCACCCCTCGGCAGCTCGCTAAAAACGCAGAACCCCAAGCCCCACCGACTACCAGGTGGGGAAACTGAGGCACGGCGAAATTAAGAAACTCACCTAAAATCACACAGCTGGGCAACATTAGAGCCAGGATTTGGCCCGAATCATCCTGCGCAGGCTCTTATCCACAACGCTCTGTTACTGGTCCTGCCTGCTTAACCTCCAGTGCTACCCTCAAATTCACCAGCACCTCCTCACCACCCCCCAAGGGTGTCCAAGGCCCTCCTCGCATCAACCTCATTCCCCATGCCCCACTCACAGTGCAGAGGCCAGAGGGGTCTTTTCGAAACGCAGACCTGGTGTCCTCCTTCCACCTTGCTGAAAGACACTCAGAAGGGTTCCGACTCAACTGTGAGTGAAGCCCATAGTGTGGACAATGGCCCAGGAGCCCCAGCATCCCCTGACCACCCCATTCCCCTTGCCCAGCACACCCCCACCCATCCTTCTGACCTCACTCATGCATTGCCGCATCCTCGGGGACCCCCCCCCCACTTTACATCCCCATTCAGGTCAGGTCTCAGCAGGCTAAAATCAAGGTGCGGGCAGGACTGCATCCTTGCTGGAGGCTATGGGGGAGAACCCATTTCCTTGTGGTGAAGACTGAGGCCCCATCTCTTTGCTGCCCATCAACGAAGGGCATCTTCTAGAGACCGCTATGTTCCCTGGACTGCACTGTTTGACTCCTCCAACTCCACCAGCCCCCTTCCCCCTTCTGCAAAGCCCATACTGCTGGGGCAGATCCTTCCATCCCATCTCCCTCTTCTTCCACATCACCCTTCCCTGACACAGCCAGGGAAGATTCTGCTTTAAAAAAAAAATTTTTTTTTAATGTTTACTTATTTTTGAGACACCGTGTGAGCGGGGGAGGAACAGAGAGAGAGGGAGACACAGAATCTGAAGCAGGCTCCAGGCTCCGGGCTGTCCGCACAGAGCCCGACACAGGGTCCGAACTCACGAACCGCGAGATCGTGACCTGAGCCGAAGTCAGACGCTTAACCAACTGAGCCACCTGGGCGCCCCAGGAAGATTCTTTTAAGGATGCATGTGAGGACAGTGGGACCACCTGGATAATCCAGGCTAATCTCCCCGCCTCAAGGTCTGGACTCTTAATCCCATGTACAAAGTCTCCTTTTTCCATAAGGTTCCAGGGGTCAGGATGTGGACATTTTAAGGGACTATAATTCTGCTGACTACAGTCCTGCTTGTAAGTAACCACGAGGCTATCCTGCCACCAGACTAGGTTTTGTCTTCTCCTAGTCCTGGGGGCTTCTGAGCCCCACTGTCCACCCACAGGGCAGACTGGAGCTCCAGGCCAAGAGCCCAGCTAAAATTGAAGTCATGCTCCTGCCCAACCTTCCACACACGTACAGACATGAAGTCTGTCCCTGCCCACGGGCCACATCCCTTGCAGCTCCCACACCTGTGTGCGGGAGCCAGGTGGGGCTTCTCCCCAGCGCCCACCTCTGGCCTCCAGGTTGCTGAGGGGGGAGGGTGCATGGCTGTGTGTGGCCTGGCCCCGTGGCCGGAGAGAAAGCTCAAAGTCAGTAAGACACAGATACAGCCACAGAGGAGGCAGTCTGGCACCCCTGGCAGGAGGGAACACGAGGAATAGGTGAGCACCTTTTCTGAGATGGAGTTGACAAGAATAGGAGACATTCTCCCGGAGAATCTTCCTGGTGGGGCAGAAGAAGAGGAGAAGGGGGCCGTGGTCGGCCGAACAATGCCCCTCCAAAGGCATCCCCGTCCTGATCCCCAGAACCTAGAACTAGGTCACCTTATGTGGCAGAGGGGAGTTGAGGTTGCTAATCAGTGACCTTGACATGGGGAGATGGTCCTGGATTATCCGGGTGAGCACAGCGCCATCACAAGTGTCCTTGAAAGGGCAGAAGGGTCAGAGTCCGAGAAAGCTGGGACGCGGCGGGGTCAGAGAGCCTGCGCCTCCAGCAGCTGGAAAAGGAAGGGGGTGGGTTTTGTCCTGGAGCCTCCAGAGAGGAAGGCAGGCCTGCCTGCCGACACCTTGATTCCAGCCCGGTGACGTTTGGGATTTAGGAACCACAGATAACCCTTTGTGTTGTTCTGAGCCCCTAAATGGTAATGACAGCCACAACAGGGAGCTAAACCAGGGCCCCAGCCAAAAAGGCAAAGAATAAAGCCGAGTTCCCCCCCCCCCCCCTCCACCAAGTCCCCCCTGCCACCAAGCATTCCTCGAAGGCCCAGCAGGAATCAGGCGCTGGGGTAGGTGTTAGGGGCCACACGAAAGCCAGTTCCAGATGGTTCCAGCTCACGAACGCAGCTCCCATGACAGGCACACAGGAGACACTAAACAGCAATCTCTGGAGCGAATGACTGCGGGAGAAGCTCAGAGACAAGATCAGAAGAGCACACGGATGACCAAACCAAAGCAGAATGATGCAAGTATCACACAGTAAGGAGGGGAAAAAACTAGCCCAGGGTAGTCGCGCAGGCTTCTTGGACGAGGAGCACTTCCCTGTCCTTGAAGGAGGGTGAGATCTTGACAGGAGGAAACGAGGGGGGAGCATCCCTGGCAGGAAGCCCTGCAGAAGTGAAGGATGCGGAAGCAGGAAAGAACAGAGCCATGGGGGGGGGGGGGGACTCAGCAGTTTGCAGAAGGACAAAAGGCTCAGGACTCAGGGCCACACAGTGTGCACTTACTTGTCATTTCCCACACACTGTTCCATCCAACGCCAATACTACCCAATGTCCAAGCGTGGCCAGCAAAAACAAAATACAACCCACCACCCAGCCACTGGATTCCACTGGAGAGGTTTGCGTTTTAAGTCGTAGGGCCTTTAATGTGCCTGCTTGCTCTCTGATTCGCCACGGAAAAGCTTGGGGAGAGAGACACAAGTTGTTTCCCACCCTGAGTTGGCCATAAAACTCTCTCTTCATGCAACTCCTATTCATTCTCTGGAAGTGACTTTGGGAAATGTTGCCTTTGGCCATGGGGAGCCACTTAAGGTTACAGAGCCACTCATAGGTGAGGAAACGGACAGGATGGAGGCCACGAAGTCAACCTTGTCAGGGTCTGGCCTGGAGTTCAAAATCTGCGACTCCTCACTTCTCACCGAAGCCCCTCCCGCCCTAGAGAAACCCGGGGCCGGCTGCCTGAGCCAACTGTTTGGATTACAGTCATCCCGAAAGTTCTGGGGCTGCAGCAAGTCCTTGGGCCTCACACTCAGCTATACCTCAGATGGGATAAAATCTACCAGCCCTGGACCACCAGTCCCAGCAGCAGCCACCGAGGGACACCAGCAGCTGCCAGGGAAAGTTTAATGGCATTAAAGAAGTACCCAGTGGTACTTGGGCTTTTGCCCTCCGAGGTGCCTTGGGTTCCTCCCCCAGCTAGAGGGGCCGGCTTGCTTCCTCGACCACCTCCATCCCAGCCTGCACGAGAGGGAAGCCAGGTTCCCAGCCTCCCCAAGACCCAACTCTTGGCCTCCCTCTTCTGACACAGCAGCGGTGGACACACATTCTGAGCAGGAAGGCGAAGATTTGGTTTAGGGGTTTCATGGTCCTGGGCGATTGGAACCTTTTCAGCAAAGCGTGCACTCCCCCGGTGCAGGAAGCGTGTCAGGCATGTAGCTTTTGGAGGCTCAGAGACCTTGCGTGGAAGTTAGTGATGGAGCTTCCGAGCACCGGGCCCGCACACACACCCTCGCTGACGTGCTGTGCCACCCGGCCCTTGGTGAGGACGTTGGCACCATCCACGGTACACAGCTTCTTGTCACTCACTCTACAGCCTGGCCATCTCATCTCCCCCACTCCAAAAGCTGTCCCCCACCAACCCAGGTGGAGGAGAGGGCAGGCCCTTTATGGGATCCCGCTGGTGGGGGACAGGGTTCTACATAGCGCCGGTCACTCTCCTCCGTGTCCCTCTTCTCACAATCCTCAAGGGCAAGGACTGGTTCACCTTCATCCTGCATTCACCATACCTAGCATACAGTAGGAGCTTAATAATGGCTTACCTTTACACAGCACTCAGCACATGCCAGGCACAGAGCAGCTTTATGATTTTATGAATGAATGAATGAATGAATGAATGAATGAAGTATTCAGATGCATGTCCCTGAAGACTGAAGAAGTCAATAAGCAATTGAACTGGGTGACATATAAAAGTCCCTTCCCACCAGCGAGGGCACTGAGGATGCCAGCAGTTTTCAACCAGAGGCAGCAAAGATTTGGGACTGAAATCTTCCTACCTCCACCCCAAGGGCCCTTTGGGGGAGGTGGCAGGAGAGAGAGAGGGAGAGATGTTGGAGAACTGTCTCGTTTAAGGTGCCTTTTTTGACATTCTGTCCCTAGGGTCTGGC
Organism: Panthera uncia; assembly: GCF_023721935.1. Classification (NCBI taxonomy): domain Eukaryota; kingdom Metazoa; phylum Chordata; class Mammalia; order Carnivora; family Felidae; genus Panthera; species Panthera uncia. The sequence goes on from NW_026057585.1 coordinate 95,913,805, forward strand.
GCGGTGGTCCTGCTCAACCCCTGACCAGTCCTGGGACTGTGGACAAGGCCCTCCTCTGCCTCTGAGCCTCTGCTTCTTTGTCTGGGAAATGGGGACCATGACCCCAGACAGACCATGAGGTCACGCCGGCCCCGGCTGGCCTAACCTACCTATCTGTGCCAAGGACCCCCAAGTTTCCGGGGCTCCCCAGGCCCTGACACACACATCCCTCAGCCCCGTTTTCCTTCTGATGATGTTCCCGAGGTGAAAGGGGTGTTGAGGAAGGTGCATTTGAGCTTAAGGATGAATCACAATCAACTCAAGAAACAAGTCTAGGTCAGATATGAGTGAGAGCAGAGTCAGAAACTTACAGTAAACGCTGCCCTTCTTCCAGCACTGACTGCTCTCAAGCTGACTAACGGCCCCTCTCAAACCCCACTGTGCTCTCCTGGCTGCCCCAGCCTCTCTCTGAGGGAGGGGAGGCCCTGAGTAAGACCAACCCGAAGCTCCCCGCTGCCCGCTCTTCACATCCGGCACCCCCTGCCCTCCAGGTCCCTTCCTCCTGGTGCATAAACTGCCCCCATGCAGCGTTTGAGCGGCCCCGGAAAAGTCCCCTTTCCCAAACAAAACCGGAAACTCTCTCCTCTCCATCTGCCGGTACCTAAAACCCACTGATCAGCACTCCACTCCACAGGGTCACCAGCCCAGCTCTGGAAAGCCTGGTGAGAAGAGAGACATACAGAGCTTATCAACCACGCCAGCAAACAAGAACCATGCCCAGCGGGAGCCTCAAAGGTCTACATCTGGCTGGAGGGAAAAGGAGGTGGAACGGGAGGGAGTGGGCGTGGGAGGGAGTTGTGTTGTAACTTCAGCGCTGGAAGCCCAGGATGGGAATGTGAAGGCTGCAGAGCTCGTGGAAAGACCCTGGGCGTCCCTGCGCGGCCGCCGCCGCCGCCGCCACCACCACCACCGGGGTGCTAAGGGTGGAGGCCGAAGGGGAGGGGGAGGCATTAGGGCAATGAATTCTTCTCCGGAGTCACATCAGAGCGATCGTGGGTCACATTACAAAAACCACTCTTGGGGAGACTATGGTATCAGGCATCAGAAGCCAAATCTCTTTCTCAGAAGGTGACACACAGCAAGAAAGCATTCTCATCTCGGGCGTCAACCACAAAATGATGGAGTCTCAAATCAGACGGTGAGAAAAAAGATTTAAAATGCAACCCTTGACTTGGGATTTTTTTTTCTTTTCTTTTTTTTTTTTTTTTTTTTTTTTTTTTTTTTGAGCAATGAATTCCTAGGGGCGCCTGGGTGGCTCATTGGGTTAAGCGTCCGACTTCAGCTCAGGTCATGATCTCACAGTTCGTGGGTTCGAGCCCCCATATTGGGCTCTGTGCTGACAGCTCGGAGCCTGGAGCCTGCTTCGGATTCTGTGTCTCCCTCTCTCTCTGCCCCTCCCCAACTAACGTTCTGTCTCTCTCTTTCTCAAAAATGAATAAAAAAATTAAAAAAAAATAATGAATTCCTAAAACTTTACTGGGACAGCAGAGGCAGAAGAAAGCTTGGTTGAGTCGAAGGGTGTCCCAGGAGGAGCTGGCAGCCCCCACCCCCACAGGGAACCCGATTCCTGCCAAGAAATGACCCAGTGTCTTAGCCCACGACAGTCACTCAGTCTCTCTAGTAGGCGGGAAATGCAAATTAAGACAACAAGGATATGGCCCTTTTCACCGGTCACGTTGACAAAAATAAAAACTCTGATAAGATCAAAGGTCGGTTAGGATGTGGGGAAGTCGATACTCATGTACTACTGGTCGGGGGTAAATTGTCCAGCCACCTTGGAAGGCAATTCGGTGGCGTCTTGTAATTTGAATGCGTTTTCACCCAGCAACCTCTACGTTCTCTTCTCAGCTTCTTCTCTGGGAAAGCAGCATACGCGTTCCCAGAAGCATCCATACGGGGCTGTGGGGCTATACGTTGCAATAGCAAACAAACAAAAAACAGTGGGAGGAACCTCATCACCCACCCATCGGGGACATAAACAAGTAAAACAATGGAACCCCCCACTTGGTAGAACAGTAGACAGCATTTTAAAGGATAAACAGGGGCTCGCTGCGGCAGTATCCCCAAGACCTACTGCAGACATTGTAACAGCCAAAGGAAGGATAGTACACACTGCGGAGTATATGGAAAACCCCCCTACTTCTACAACACTAATAAAATATGGACACGCGTTAATCAAGGTGGCCAAGGAAACATCAGGGCCATAACGGCAGTTACACCTCCAAAGGAATCAAGAAGAGGGGAGGTCCGAAGATTTAGCTTTATCTGTACTTTCTGCACTGAGGATATATTCATATATCCCTGTGTCATTAAATGCATCCTTTTTTGTTTTTCATCTAAACAGGGGTTTCTCGCTATAGAAAGGAAGCATAGGAGTTACAGCCACCAAACACTAGCAAAGCCCCCAAGTCCTGCCTCACATTCCTTCTTTCCCTTTATCTCCCCAAGACTTTGGCACCCCAAACTCCCACCCTCCCCCAGGTCACCAGCAGAGGACTTGAAGGGCCAGGAGGGTTCTCTAGCCAGGGCATCAGCTGCCCCCTCTGCCCTCTGTTGGGGGGTGGTCTCATACAGTCCCATTGAAGACTGGGGCGGGGTGGGAGGCATTTGCTGGCCCCCCTTTCTACCTAAACTCTTCCTCCTCCGGCCTGAAGCCCACCCCTCTACCCTCTTCCCCTGCTCCCCGCTCCCGAGGTTGGGATGAATAGGACTGACCTCCACACTGGAGGGCCCCCTTCCTATAGGATTAAAGGGGGTGGGCCTGCCCCTCCCTCAGTAGACTGCTCTTCCCACTTTTGTCCTTGGTACCAAGATTGGGCGGGCCCTCACCAACACCTACTGTGTTCCACCCGGGTATTATGGTCAGCCACAGGCCTGTCTCTCCTCTTCAGACCCGCCGCTTGGGCGCTGGCATGGTAGATGACCTCTGGTTAACCTGAGCTCTCCCCCCACCCCATGCCTAGCTCAGTGCTGGCCACTGGTAAGTGCACAGTTTTCCTAAAGTAGTCCCCACATTTGCTCCGGGGGTTTTCCTACAACAGACGTCAGCCCCACCACTGACCTTTCTCCAGGGGCGGACACCTACCACGTGCTCCAGGGCAAGGGATCCAGACAGGGGTGGTGGGGGGGGGGGGATACCAGTCTGGCCTGTCTAGCACCCTCACCCCTGCCTGGCACCCAGACTCCACTCCCCCAAGCCAACCGTTTTAGGGACCAGGGGCAAGTAGCAGGGAGAGCCCCAACACCGACTTCTTCTGGTCACGGAGGCCCCAGCTGGCCTGCCCAGGACCCCCCACCCACAAACAGCCTACCTCCTGCAGGCAGCCCCCCACCGCTCAGTTGCCGTTGACGGAATGAATGATCCCAGCATTCCGCCCGGGGCGGGGAGAGGAGGGGCCCCCATCAGCCGGCCCACCTCCCACCTGTGAATACTCGCACATTGCAGCCCCCCTCCTTGTCACCCGTGCCCCCTCACCCCAGCTGGGCGGTAGTGAGGGGAGGAGACTCCCTGGCCTCCCACGCCCCCCACGCTGCCCACGCTCCCAGGGGCTCTGGGCAGTGGCGGCAAAGAGGGGGCTCCGGACCACCGGGCCGCTTACCTGCGGGAAGGCTCCCAGCACCCCCAGGAGCAGCAGTCCCAGCACAGCGCCGAGGGGGCGCATCCCGGCGGGCGGAAGGCTGAGCTGGCCGGGGAGGTGCCCACCCGGGCGGCCTGGGAAGCGCGCTGCGCCCACGTGCGGTGCCGGGGCCCCGGAGCCGCACCTGCGTGGACCTCGGGCGCCGGCCCACTTCCCCCGCGCACCCCGCTGGCACCAGCCACAGCTGCAAAGTCACTTCAGAAGTGACTGCTTTCTCCGACCGTTCGGCCTTAGCTCTTAACTTCCTCCAGCATCCCGAGGTGTAGCCGGAACTGTTTCCAGGAACGCTACCGGCAGCAAAGTAAGCGCGGACAAACACGTGCAGAGATGACTCAGGACCGGCCAGGCTCGCCTCGGGCTGTTTGAAAGACCTGCCGCTATTGGACAGAAGGCGTGGTCCCCCAGCTCCAGGGAGTTTGCTGCCTGGCCCAGCGGGGCTGAGGGGCCGGGAAGGCAGCTCCCCCAGGGGGATGTGGTTTTGGAGGGGGAGGGGGGGCGTCCTTAGCGGAGGGCCGAGAGAGAATTCTTGAGACGTCTTTGATGCCAAAAGGTGATCTTATTGGGGACAGGACCCTGGGCAGAAACAGCCGCCCCCGGGACTTCGAGGAGTGAGTGATTATAAACTTGGGAGCTGGGGGCGGGAAAGGCAGGGGCAGGTTTCCGAAAGGACTTATGCTTAAAGAAGACTCACAGGATCCCTGAGACCTGGCTAAGGCCGTTCTTCCCTCTAGCAAAGCTTTTACCTTAAGACCAGAGGAAGTTCCTGGAGGAATGCTTTACTCTGTGTGCCTCAAGTATTTGTCAATGGGCTGCAGGTTATAAGGAAATTTAATTGCATCTGCCATTTCCTTCGGCCTTTGTTCCCCACATCATTGTCCCCGGAACCATTTTGACCCTTAATTTAAGGTCGCTGAGGGTGGGAGGTCTTTCTTTTCTTCTGTAACTTCTTCCTGCTGAATAGGGGTGGCGTGCTGTCCCACCTATAGGTCAACAATGGTCAGGTGGGGAATTAAAATACATAATATATTATATATATATACACACACAAATATATAGTATATATATTATATATTATTATTTATATATATTAATTCCCCACCTGACCATTATATATATAATTATATATAACATATATATAACATATATAATTATATATATA
>NW_026057585.1:95918740-95922705 GCF_023721935.1 Panthera uncia
ATATATATTATAATTATATTATATTATATATCATATTATATGTATATGTATATGTATACATGATATATAATGATATGATATGTATATGTATATACATATACATGATATGTATATGTATATATGATATATAATATATACAATATATATAATATATATACTATAATTATATACTATAATTATATAATTATAATTATATAGTTATATAATAAATATAATATAATATACAATATATTCTATAATATATTATATATTATAATATATATTATATATTAAATATATATTATATTATATTATATTATTATAATATTATATAATTATATATATTAATTCCCCACCTGACCTTTTATATATAATAATTATATATATAATTATAAATATATATAATTATTATGTATTAATTCCCCACCTGACCATTATATACATAATTATATATATTAATTCCCCACCTGACCATTTATATATAATAATTATATACATAATTATATATATAATTATTATATATATATTAATTCCCCACCTGACCATTGTATATAATTATAAACATATATATAATTATATATATTATTAATTCCCCACCTGACCATTATGTATATATAATTATAAATATATATAATTATTATATATATATTAATTCCCCACCTGACCATGATATATATATAATTATATATATAACTATAAATATATATAATTATTATATATGTATTAATTCCCCACCTGACCATTTTATATATATTTATATATGAGTTACCAAAGGCAGAGGCAGCCAATCCAAGGGGGACAACATGTATATGAACCTCATTCAGTAGAAAGGAACATCTGTCAGCTGGAAGTTATGGCGGCGAAGGAATCTCGGCACCAGGCAGAGAGACACGGGAAGAGACAACAAAATGTGGTTAATGTCACTATGAGAAGAAGCCCGATAAAAATGGCCTTTGACGGTTAATCAAAATTTTCCTCCAGTTCTACGTCGTCGCTTGAAGAGAAATTGGAGGTCACCCACAGGTTCACAGGAATAAGAAAGCGTGTCAGCTGGCGTGCTAGATTCCTGTGGGGAAGGAACAGGTTTAATTCCTGATATGTGAGCCCATGAGGAACGTCCTACTTTTACTGCAGCGGGAGTACATAATAGGACCTGGCGGGGGCCCTTCCATTTTGGAGCTACATCCCCTGCTTTATTAGACGTTCAATCCGTGAGATAAACCAGATTATATGGGGTGGGTTTCTAGCACTATCAGCTAGGTTCAGGAAGGATATGGACGGTATATTTATTTAGAAACGTATGAATTAACCTGGCCTCAAGGGAATAACTTAATAAAGCATTATAGTCTCCATCTATTGATATGTCTGCAGTGAGAAAAGTCTTTTTGGAAGAAGATTGGAAACCTTGGTTTGGAGAGTCATAGCCAAATATCTGAGGAAATCAGAAGAATTCAGGATCTATTCATTTAGCAAACAAGTCTAATTTTACAGACACAGACGTGGCCTAATTATTTACATAAACTAAGCAAGAATAGTGATTGAGCATATAGATCTTTTAAAGTTTGCTTTGCTGGAACTTTTTCAAAAGGAGTGTCTAGATTGAGCGTTTAGTGGCCTCTCCAAGGCCAGACACCAAGCCAAGTACTTGCCATGAGACTCGCCTGCAATACCTGTAGATTTGGGGGAATTCCTCTTCACAAGGTCCCCAAGATATCCTGAGGTTCCTGCACCTGCAAGGAAGTGACAGTCTTTACTCAGATGGGAAGGCTGCTGGGAACTCTGGAAGCAAGGTATCAGACCAACATTTCCAAGGGGCTTTATGGCTTTATGCATCATAAAGTCGATCCTAGTTCCTTAAAACTGTCTACTCATATCTGAGTCTATGCATGTCGCTCTCAAATATGGGGTGCCTGGGTGGCTCAGCTGGTTAAGCGACCAACTTCGGCTCAGGTCATGATCTCACGGTTCGTGAGTTTGAGCCCCCGGGAGGGGCTCTGTGCGGACAGCTCAGAGCCTGGAGCCTGCTTCAGATTCTGTGTCTCCCTCTCTCTCTCTGCCCCTCCCCCACTGGTTCTCTGTCTCTGTCTCTCAAAAATAAATAAAAATAATGTAAAACACTAAAAAAAAAAAAAAAAAGGTAAGATTGCAAAAGGACTTGTATATGCTACAGAGGACTCCAAAGACACTGGAGGTCTAGCTGTTGTCAGGCTAAGGTTGTTTTTCCCTCCAGCAAAGCATGAACATTAAGGCAGGAGGGAGTTCCTGGAGAAATGTCATACTCCCCCACCTCAAGTATTTGTCAGTGGACTGCAGGTTACAAGGAAATTGAATTTTATCTGCCATTTCCTTCTTGCCTTTATTCCCCACATCTCTATGGAGGGGGCCGTGATGTTAGGGCTCCAGGAAGCTGAATCTATGGGTCTCTGGAGGTTAGGCTATTGATAAAATTGCAGACATTTATAAACTGATGGAGACTCATATCCTGCATGACTGTGATCTCTATCAGTAAACCATTTGTTTTTCTCCTTTTTTAGCTTTGGAGCAGCCAGGAATGCCCTGGGGAATGTCACATGTATCCCACCAAAGCCGGGAAGGCATTTGTGGATTATCAACTTGCCTTATGCTCCTTCGTCATTACTAAGTCTTGTTTAGCTTGAAAGCAGCTTTTTTTTAACATATATTTATTTAAAAAAATTGTTTAATGTGTATTTATTTTTTAGAGAAAAAGAGCATGAGTGGGGGAGGAAGGGGGACAGAGGATCTGAGGTGGGCTCAGTGCTGACAGCAGAGAGCCTGACGTGGGGCTCGAACTCACCAGATCATGACCTGAGCCTAAGTAGGATGCTTAACTGACTGAGACACCCAGGCACCCCGAAATGTGTATGTATTTTTGAGAGAGAGAGAGAGAGAGCAAGCACAAGGGCAGGGCAGAGAGAGAGGGGGACAGAGGATCCAAAGTGGGCTCCGTGCTGATAGCAGAGAGCCCGACGCGGGGCTTCAACTCGCAAACTGCGAGATCATGATTTGAGCCAAAATCAAGAGTCGGATGCTTAACAGACTGAGCACCGAGACTGCCTGAATGCAGCTTTTTAGTTATAGAAATTCTTTACCTATTTCAGTTTTATGATTTTAAAGATGTCAAATACCTGTATTTGTCCTAAAGGTCCTTTTTATTTTTTTTAAGTTGATTTATTCAAAAAGAGAGAGGGAGCACAGGGGAAGGAGAGAGAGAGAGAGAGAGAGAGAGAGAGAGAGAGAGAGAGAATCCCAAGCAGGCTCCATGCTGTCAGCGCAGAGCCCAACTCAGGACTTGAATTCATGAACCGTGAGATCCTGACCTGAGCCTAAACCAAGAGTCAGACACTTAACCGACTGAGCCACACAGGTGCCCCCTAAAAGTCCTTTTTATAAATCTCCTTAAAGATGAAACTACTTTTTTTGTCAGAGAATCAGAACAATTAACTATTAATGACAAAATGTCAGGAATGGACATTGTTAATCTGATATGAGAGTTCATTCTGATGCAATTGACAAGGAAATCCATTTATTTCTGTAACACAAAACACTTCGATAATCACAATATCACATGACAATCTTATTACCAAAACATATTAAGACCTTATGAATTGCGTATTATCTCTAGAATAGTTATAGCATTTACCCAAATAGAACCTACAACTTAACTATTATATGACTTATTATTTGTTTGACAGTGCTCCCGGAGTAACTTAACATACCAAATAAAAACATCTACTTGGTCAAAAAGACTTTATTTACAATTAAAATCTTGAGAAGTTTGTTAAAAACTGAGAAAGCTACGGGGCATCTGGGTGGCTCAGTCGGTTAAGCATCCGACTTCAGCTCAGGTCATGATCTCGCTGTTTGAGCCCCCATTGGACTCTGTGCTGACAGCTCAGATCCTGGAGCCTGTTTGGATTCTGTGTCTCCCTCTCTCTCTCTCTCTGCCCCACCCCCACTCACACTCG
>NW_026057585.1:95922805-95952805 GCF_023721935.1 Panthera uncia
AAAAATAAATAAACATTAAAAATTAAAAAAAAAAAACTTAGAAAGCTATAAAGCAGTTCCTAAAGTGGATTAGAGGATTAGAGATCATTACAAAACTTAATTATTTATTTAACCAAAGTGACAATAAAAAATTCCAAAAGCAAATATGTAGGATTATATACTTACTAGGAAAACTTAGCTCTGGGGTGCCTGGGTGACTTGGTTAAGCTTCTGACTCTTGATTTCAGCTCAGGTCATGATCTCATGGTTTGTGAGTTTGAACCCCAAGAGGGGTTCTGCACGGACATTGTGGAGCCTGCCTGGGATTCTCTCCTGTCTTTCTGCCTCTGCTTCTCTCTGTCTCTCTCAAAATAAGTAAATAAACGTTAAAACAAAAAAAACCCCACTGAGCTCCTTTTATGTTGAGAGGTTTAAACTTTAAGTAATCAAAGACCTGATAAAGAAAGAGCATAGAAATTAGTTTTCCAGGAAGACAAAAGAGAAAAATCCTTTTTTTTTTTTTAATTTGGAGTTGCTTCCTTAATTTCCATCTAATTACAATTAGCAGCACTTTTAACGCTTGCAAACTTTAGTCTCCAGTGAAAACTAAGCAGTAACCCATTATGAATGGTTTGTTACACCAGAATTCTTTAGATGGCAAATTTATGAACACACTTAGGCACAAAGGTTTACTGGGGCAACTGGGTGGCCCAGTCCATTGGGCGTCCAACTCTTGATTTCAACTCAGGTCATGATCTCACGGTTCAAGAGATCAAGCCCTGAGTCTGACTCTGTGCTGACAGTGCAGAGCCTGCTTGGGATTCTCTCTCTCCCTCTCTTTTTCTGCCCCTTCCCCCACCTTCTATCTATCAAAATAAATAAATAAGCTTAAAAAAATGTTTACCATCAGACCCAAGTATCCTTAGCTTCTCTGCAATAAGAAGAAACCAAAAACACACACCTATGTTCAGAAATCAATGCTTCAGTGCCCCAGCCTATTTGGAAAAGACCTAGATGTCCAATGGATTGAATCCCATTTATCATGCAAAGCTTTGAAGTTTCCAGTTACCAAAGACTTTGAAAGCTATCTTAACAATTACCCGTGAAAACTTTGACACAGAATTAACCATCATTTTAAGTCAACTTTTTGCTAACAAATTGCAACAGAGACCACTAGCTTATTCGACCTTCAGTAAATCTAGGTAGAATACATTCTCATATTGAATGCTGATAACTCTAAATACATGCCTATTTTAATTAAACCAACAAACTTAAATTAGCTTAAGTGCTGAATATGTTCCACCTGTGTCCACTTAAAAGTCAATTTGCTCCCCACTGTCAGTGTTTTACCTGGGACACTAGTGGGGAAATCTGAAGGGGGCAGAGCAAGTTCTGGTTGGGTGCTCCTCACTCCTCGACAACAAGGGCAGGACGAGGAGCCGATGGTACCTGAGGAGGCACCACAGAGGACTCTGTGGGAACCACTTATGCAGGCCGCACCCACAGGGGTGCAGAAACAGGAGGAGGCAGAAGAGGCAGGGTGCCACCAAAGGGCAGAGAAAGAGGGTTCCTGGTTCTAAACTTTGCCAGCTCAGACAGAGGAGCAGACACCATGATTTTCCCACCAAAGTGGAAATATGCAGTCCACATGGGGCAGGAGAATGGGGAACTTCCCCAAAACAAAGGGAGTTTCAGCAGCTACTTGGGAATATTACGTAAAGTCCCTGTCGAAGGGAGACTTACCAGAGACAGTTGACTCTGATTATAACCATGAGCCCAGGAAATATATGAGGGAGAAGCCCCCACATCTATTAGGAGGAGGAACAGTGGGAGAGAGGGGCAGTATCGTCTTCATTAAGGATGGCCTGTGTTTCCATTTATTATTATATGGATTTATTTGGAGGAGACCTATTTAGACTATTATCATCCAATAGAGCAGGAGGTTTGTTGGCCTGATTAGTGGCCAAACCATTCTGCAAGAGGCCCTTAGGTCCAGGTCCTGATTTACAGCCATGAAGGCCTGGTACTTCCATCCATTTGCCCAGTTTTCTGCAGGAGAGGTCTAACTGGTTGACCCCTACTGAAGCCAGGCAGTGTTAGAGGAGGTCAGTCCTTTCTTCAATCTTTGCAATCTGAATTGTTTCCAGTGGGTTAAAAGGCATGTCAAGGGAGAGTCCTTGGGACTGAAGATGCCCCCATGATCCTAGAAAAGTAGACAGGGCCCATTATCAAGAAAATCCTCCCCTGAGTCCCGGGTGGTGTCCCACACACAGGATATGTCAGAGGTTCCTGACATCAAAGCAACTCAAGGTAGCCCTGAAGCAAAATCGCTATGATCACTGCCTGCCATAAAGGCTCTGCCCTCTCCTGCTCCCCCATCACATTCTAGACTACAATGGGTATTGGCATGTGGACCAAGTTTGCCTTGCTGGGAAGACAGAGCAGCACCTTGGCTGCAGGTTAGAAGGAAATTTTATTTTATCTACCATTTCCTTCCGCCTTTGTTTCCCACATCACCCCCCACACACCCTGCCCACCACCCCCTGCTTCTGGAGGTGGGGGACTCAGGAGATTGGGAGGTCCCAGGCGCAAAAGTCCCACCCCACCCCCACCCCAAGAAAGGGCCAGACCTGAGTAGGTTCCTGCTTCTGACACAGATCAACCCAGACCTTCTCTCTTGTCCTGGGGATTCTTTTCAAAGGGGCAGCTGGAGTCAGAAGACTGCAGAGACAGCCAACATCCATGAAGAAATATACGCTGAAAAATGAATCCGCAGATGAATGGATGGGTGGGTGGGTGAGTTGGTCAATGGGTGGATAGGTGGTTGGCTGGATGGCTGGGTGGCTGGGTGGACGGATGGACAGGTGTGTGGGTGGGTGAGTGGATGGATGGGCACACACGAGGGCAGATGATTGGATAGGTGGATGGACTGACTGTTGAAGGGACTGGTGGACAGAGAACAGAGCGTTTGGTTATCAATCCACAAATATTTCCCTGCCCCCCTGAAAGTTGTCTGCCTAGAGGAAGAGGCTAGAACTCTTACCTAAGAGAAAGAAGATATACAAGCCTCGTTCCGATTAAGTTCTCATTTGCAGAGGGTAATTTTCCCTTCCCGTGCTTCTCCAACCCACGGCTTCTCTACTCCTTTCATTGTACATTCCATAAACATATACTGCATATCCTCCAGGGAGGCTGCTGGTCAGGGACTCATTTGCTTGTCTTCGTAATCTTTTCCCAGACCTGGAAACCAAGAAACAGGCAGCCAGTCCTAGGTGCTGTGATTAAAGATGGCCAGTTGTTCTCGCTGAGCCCAGAATGGCCCAATGACCCTCAGGATCTGTACCTCATTCTGTCCTGCAAAGTATAAGGCCCCCCCCATCTTACAGAAACGTCTTCATCTCCTGGCCCACCAGCAGTTTCCCACCAGGACTCCACAGCTGCCCTTCCTGCCACACCCTACTGTCCTCGTGCTCCTGGATTCTACTTGGAGAAACTTTCTGCAGTGGGCACCCACCCCGGGGAGACCCCTTTCCGGGCTCTCCTTTGGGTGCCCGGGCCCAGTGCCCTGGGATGTTTGAGCTGGGACTGCATTAAACAATTTAAATACTTAAGTGAGTGATTATAAGTGTTGTCTGGGTGGTTCGGTCAGTTAAGCGTCCGACTTGATTTCGGCTCCTGATCTCATGAGTCTCGGGTTTGAGTCCCACATCGGCACAGAGCCTGCTTGGGATTCTCTCTCCCCTCTCTCTCTGCCTTTTCCCCAGTTGTGTGCACACACGCTCTCTCTCTCTTTTAAGATAAATAGAACAAAAAAAGAAAAGAGAGTCTGTTATGGGATGCCTGGGTGGCTCAGTCGGTTAAGCGTCCGTCTTCATCTGGGCGTCCGACTTGATCTTGGGATTCGTGAGTTCAAGCCCCACATCGGGCTCTGTGCTGACCGCTCCGAGCCTGGAGCCTGCTCTGGATTCTGGGTCTCCCTCTCTCTCTGTCCCTCCCCCGCTCACACTCTGTCTCTCTCCCTGTCAAAAATAAATAAACACTTTTTAAAAATTTTTTAAAAGAGTGTTTAAAAAAAACAAGTGAGTAATAGTGGAAGTGACCACCCATGATGTTTACAGAGCCAGACAGGGGCAGGAGTCACTCAGGACACCTCAGGTCAGGGCTTTCTACTATAGAAGAGCTTCTCTGAATAAAACACATATGCATAACCAAACAACAACATCAAAACAGTGGACACAGGGGAAATACAATGAACATTAATTACACGCTTTAAAAATTCCACTTTTCTAGCAAGCGAAGACACACAAATTAAAGCAACCTTTGATGTCGTCTTCGACTCATTAAATCATCAGGGTTTTTTTTGGTTTTTTTGCTTTTCTTTATAAAAGCAACTTTGGTAAAATCCAACCCCAAAGTTGTGGTAAAACTGGAATATGCGTTCATGCTCTGCTGGTAAATGTTAACAACCCTGGTCAGAAAGCAATGTAGCAATTCTTAGCAAAAGCCCCCCTTCAACCCCCACCCCCCCCCCAACCTCCCCCCACCCCCCCGCAAAAAAAAAAAAAAAAAAATGTTTACAACTTGTGGCTCAGTCATTTCACCCCCATAAAGAAAAACCAAGGTAATAGTTCAACTGGAAAGAAGAAAAAAGGAAACTATAAACACAACAATGTTTCCTAAAATGTTATTTATACATTTTGGAAATACCCTAAGAATCACAACATCAGGGGTTAAGGGTTAAGAAGATTATGGTACACCAGCTTACTAGAATACTACACATCCATTAAAAATGATCATAATAATGGTGCTCTGGAAGCCTGCGTCCCCTCGCTGGCATTCCCCTCATGGGCTTCCTAAGGGACAGCTCCCCACGTGTCCTCTGCATAGAAGCCTCGCAGACCTGCGGTGGGGGTGGGGGCGGGGGCTCTCATTACACGAAAACTCATGTAATTTACTTGATGACAATAACAACAGCTGCCTTCGAGTGCTGACTTGGGGCCAGGATTTTTCAGGCGTTGCTTCCTCCAATCCTCTGGAAAATCCCACGAGGAAGATGGCATACCCATTGTGCAGGTGGGAAACCGAGGCACGGCACAGTGAATCCACCAGGCTCCGGTTCCTCCAAGCCGGGGGCACTCAGGGCCCTTGGTACCAAGGCCCAGTCTTAGCGTCCTGTCTTCCCCTCCAGCTTCCCCCGCCTCTTTCATGCCTTTGCCCATCCTGGTCCTTCCCTCGGGACAGGGAAGGTCCTCCCGTGTACCTTCAGCCTCCCGTGTACCTTCAGAGCCTGCTCCAGGGCCACCTCCTCGTTGTCACTTTCCTGGCACTGTCCCTCCCCCCCCCCCCCCCCCCCCCCCCAGCCATCTTCCCAGTCAGAAAGGCGGTTTCTGTTGTTTTTTTGTACGTCAATTCTAGAACTGGTCTTACTGCGTCATGACTGTAATGACTGGTTCGTGGATCCATCTGCCCCAGGAAACTGTGGGCTCCTGGAGAACCGGGATGCCTCGGGAGCCCGAGACGGTGCCCGGCACAGGGCTGGGAGCCCACAGCTGGCCAGCAGGGAGAAGGGCACGTTCTGGGGCCAGGGGACGAGCTGGAGCCCGGGGAAGTCCGGCCTCTACTGTAGAAATTGCAGCGGCCCAGGAAACTGGCGGCCTAGGGGACTATAAAGGGCAGGCACTGGACGGGGCCGAGTGGGCACCTTGTGCAGGTTCCAGGCGGTTCACGAACCCCCTCGCAAGTGTGAAAGTGCTTTGAAGAACAGGAGGGGAAGTCCCTGGGCCCCATGCAAGGTGCAGCAGGCAGGCGCTGCTGTGGCATCGCAGGGGCTGCCACACATGCCCAGAGTGAGCCGTGGAAGCCAACCCCAGGCCTGCAGGGGGCGGGAAGGTGAGCAGTGCCTGCCCGCACCATCTCGTCTCGGACGAGGGGGACACAAGGTGGGCACAGCAGGAAGCCTTCGGAAGGGAACAGGCAGCCTGTGTCGCCGAAGAGATACAAGTAAGACACAAGGCTCAGGAAAGTCAGGGACTTCCCCGACAGCTGGGAACCCCAGCCCCAAATGGCCCCAAAATACCCTCGGCAGATAAAGGGATTCTTTCTGCCACAGGCAGCAGCCGGCAGGTAGGAGGCCGCAAACCGGAAGAGGAAAGCCCGGACCCTTCCGCTCTGATTAGCCCAGGTGCTTTTCTGAGTACCTTTCTCTGGAGCCTTAATGCAAGTGGGACTATTAGGGAGCTTATCGGGCAGGCCCTGCGAGTCCGGCCGCCTCCAAATCAAAGCCTCAGAGGTCTCCCTGCCTCGAGGCCCAGGACACTAGGTGGATCCTGGTCACTCAGCTCGGGCTTCTCAGAAGGTGGTGAGGAGTGGCCACAGAGGGCTGGGGGCAGGAAGTTCACTCCTTCAAGTTGGCAAGGAACAAACACTAGGGGTTCCCAGCTGCCTGGATGAGTTCCAGGAGTACACCCCCCCAAGCAGGTGACCCAGGCCCTTGGCTACATATTTGATCCTGGCAACGAGATTTCAAGTCAGTATTGCTGTCCCCACTTCACAGATGAACAAACCGAGGCTCAGAGTAGTTAAGTAACTTGCCTGAGGTCACACAGCTTGAGAGTGGTAGAGCTGGGATTTGGCTCCAACCGTGTCTGACTTTCAGGCCTCAGCCGCCTTCTTTTTTCCTTCTAGGTCCCTGTCACCCTTGCTTTTCCCAGGAGGAAGATCACGGCTATAGGAGTCCTGGGGCTAGCCATGGCACAAGACATTTTCTTTTCTCTGAGTGTATTAGTTATCTGTTGCTGTGTATCTCAAAATTTGGCAGCTTAAATTGACAATAAACATTATATCACACTGTTTCTGTGGGTCAGCAATCCAGGGGGTACTGCACAGGGTAATCCTGGCTCGGGGGGTCTCTCAGGAGGTTGCAGTCAAGATGTCCCCGGGGGGCTGCAGGCATCTGAAGGCTTGGCTGAGACTAGAGGACCTGCTTCCAAAATCAGCCACTCACATGGCTGTGGGCGGGAGGCATCAGTCTCGAGGCAGCTTGAGTACCCTTACAACATGGCAGCTGGCTTCCTCCAGAGCAAGTGATCCCCAAAGAACAAGATGGAAGCCACAATGACTTTGATGATCTGGCCTCAGACGAGATCGGGCACGTTCAGGGTGGTATGGTCGTAGACGATGATCTGGCCTCAGAAGCCATGTTTCGTCATTTCCGCACTATGTTACTGGTGACTCAAGCTGGCTCTCCCCATTGTGGGTGGGGACTGCACAGGCGTGTGAATACCAGGAGGTGGACGGGGCCCACCGGCGGCATGTGGCCTTCTCTGCCAGATGTGGGTTTTAAAACCGCCAAGCATGGGGCGCCTGGGTGGCGCAGTCGGTTGAGCGTCCGACTTCAGCCAGGTCACGATCTCGCGGTCCGTGAGTTCGAGCCCCGCGTCAGGCTCTGGGCTGATGGCTCGGAGCCTGGAGCCTGTTTCCGATTCTGTGTCTCCCTCTCTCTCTGCCCCTCCCCCGTTCATGCTCTGTCTCTCTCTGTCCCAAAAATAAATTAAAAAAACGTTGAAAAAAAAATAATAAAAAATAAAATAAAAAAAAAAATAAAACCGCCAAGCAGGGACGCAGGGGTGGCTCCATCGGTTGATCAGCTCAGGTCATGATCTCACTCTTCATGAGTTCGAGCCCCACGTCGGGGTTCTGTGCTGACAGCTCAGAGCCTGGAGCCTGCTTCAAGTTCTGTGTCTCCCTCTCTCTCTCTGCCCCTCCCTTGCTTGTGCTCTGCCTCTCTCTCAAAAATAAATAAATACACTTTTTTTTTAATAAAAAATAAATAAAGCTGCCAGGCAGCCTTCTGAGGGCTGCAATGAACCCTGAATAAAAGAGTGGACGCAGAAAGCTCTGACATGTAAAGAGCTTCGCTGCCTTCTGCCCCACCCCCACTGGGTATCCAGGCCCCTGCTGCGGCCTCAGACCTCTCCATTTGGGACCAGAGACGAAATGCTCACAGTCCGGGGTTCCCCTTCCCCAGGGATGAGTTTCCCATGGCATTCACCGTTCCAGCTAGGAGTGACTCAGACGGGGTTCCGGGTGCCCGCAGGCGAGAGCCTTGGGGTCAGAGGTCCTCCCTGGCCTCTCAGGTGATGCTACATGGGCGACCACCCCCTGTGCCTCAGCACAGGCCAGCCTGCTAGTCACACAGCTGCTGTGGGGCACTTCCTCGGGCCTCCGTGCCCAGCTGCGGGCTCAGTCTAGGCTCCCGCCTAATAGGTGGCAGCTGTAGGGGCGGGAAGACTGAAAGGAGGGTAAGGAGCCCAGGTTCGAGCCCAGATCTGCATCTAGCTGTACAACTACCCATCTCCAGGCCTCAGTGCCTTCATCTGTAAAATGGGGGACTGGGGGCGCAGTGTCTCAGTCGGTTAAGCATCGACATTGGCTCAGGTCATGATCTCACAGCTCGTGGGTTCGAGCCCCACGTGAGGCTCTGTGCTGACAGCTCAGAGCCTGGAGCCTGCTTCCGATTCTGTATGTGTGTGTCTCTCTCTCTGCTCCTCCCCTGCTCATGCTCTGTCTCTCGCTCTCTCTCTCAAAACTAAATAAACATTAAAAAAAATTTTTTTTAGGGGCACCTGGGTGGCTCAGTTGGTTTGTAAGGGTTAAATTGTAGTGTAGGGCTAATGCTTAGCCTGAAAAATAACAGCTTTGTGTTGACACTGAAGGTTAAGAGATAACAGCCTTGCTTTGCTCTGGTAACCTACGCCTCATACTCTTGTAAATTAGGCTTCACCAATTAAGGAAACAAAAGTTCAAAGAAAAGAGTATCAGAGGCAGGGTCAAGGAGATCCACTGGTTGCAACTTAGAGGCAGAAAGTCTAAAGTAAACACCTCATTAGGCAACTGTTTCTAACTCATCTGGAAACTGTTTCTTTGTTCTGTTCCCAGGTGATGATAAAACGATGTGATCGGTTATAAACACTCTGTACCCCGGCTGTTCGGGGCCGCACTCTTATCAAGAGTGTTGGTCCCAATCGGTCCGCCTTGCCTCTCATTGTAATAAACTTTGTTGTGACTGTCACTGGTGCCCGTAGTGTTCTGTTTCAGGAGCCGTGTGGATGCAACAGGTTCAGCATCCAACTCTTCATTTCAGCTCAGGTCATGATCTCATGTTTCGTGGGTTCAAGCCCCACATCAGGCTCTGTGCTGACGGCACGGAGCCTGCTTGGGATTCTGTCTCCCTCCCTCTCTGTCCCTCCCTTGCTCTCTCTCTCTCTCTCTCTCTCTCAAAAACAAATAAATAAACATTAAAAAAAAAGAAAAAGAAAAAAATTTTTAATGGGGGGCTGGTATCTGACAGTCTGCTTTAAGTCCTCTTGGTCTGAGGCTCCAGGGAGAATGAAGGAGAGGAGGCCTGGGTCTCATCCAGGCCTGCGGGGCTCCTGCAGGATACTTCCAGCCCTGCTCTTCTAGGCTGGCGGAGACGCTAAGACCAGGCACTGGTCCAGCCCTGTCTCTGCCACTTACTAGCTATGCGGATTTCAGCAAGTTACCCTCTCTGAGTCTCGATTTCTTCATGCATAATGTGAACAGCGTATCCACTGCAAAGGGTTGAGCGAGGACTAAAAAGGTTCCTGTGACTAGAACCGTGAGGAGGCCCCAACCAGACCCCAGGAGACGATTGTAACCCTCTTGAGCTCCTGGGACCAGGAGCCTGGCAGGGGCTTCCACTGTTCTTCCCGGTTTCCAATATTTCCTTCCACCTTCCAGAGCGACAGAGGAAGAAGGTAAGACCAGAGAGGGAAAGAGATTTGGCCAAGGCCGAGAAGGTGGCAGGGATGACCCCAGGGGCCTCAGCTCACCCCCCCCTCACGGAGTCCCCGTCTCCCCCAGACCTTCATGCTCAGCAGGGCCGTTGTGAATGGGGGTGAGTCATTTCAACTCTCAGGAAACCAAGCCTAGTCCGATATTAATCATGGAATTAGAGGCTTCGGGTGCAAGAAAGAAACAAGCAACTGATGGTACCAGCAGCTCAGTCAGAGGCACAGGTGAGGAGGGGGTGTACCCTTGAGCACGTCCCCAATCCTGTGTGCCTGGACAAGAGTTCCCCAGGTGGCTCTTCGGGAAAGAGGGCACCACTCCTTACAGGGACCTTCCTACATGGATGAGCCTCACTTCTCTCCAGGGAGCACTGCCCCCACCCTACAGATGGAAAAATCAAGGCCAGGGACTGCTGGCTTCCGAGGAGGAAAAGTAACCCCCGGGGGCAGGGATTTTGCCCACCATGTTCCATGCATGGCACAAAATGGGTGTATGGTAAAAAAAAAAAAAAATGCAGAATAAATGAATCAAAGGTACTTACAAGGTACCTGGACAGTAGCCCTGCAAAGTGATGATTTTTGTTTTAAGGGACGATTTTGTAAAATCCATGAGAAATCGGATGTTCAGAGAAATCATCTGCTCAAGCCACCCAGTTACTAAGTTTCTAGAGTCATGATTCAAACCCAAATCTGTGACTCTAGAGTAAGCCTCGTTCCTCTCTAGGGTGGTGGCTGTCCTTGCTGTAACCGGCCCCCCAAAATCATGTTGTCCTGAAGCCCCAGGGGTACTCCTCACTCCCTGGTGGTCGGTCCTACAGTCTGCTCTCAAGCTCCCAGAGCTGTCTGTTGTCAAGGAACTTGCTCTATGAGGATCGGCTTCTGTCAACCCCCCTCCTTCCCCTTCTGCCTCTGGCAGTCCAGCTGGGGGAGGCTCCCAAGGACCAAGTCTGGAGGACTTAGGGAGTCAAATGCACCCTGTCCTCAAATCTGTGACTTACAACCAGAATATTCAAGAAGCCAGCTTCACTTTTCTGAAGGCTGAGAACTTAGAGACGGAAGAGTGATTGATCAAGGCTCCTCCCACAGGCCTGCCCATCAGCCTGAAATTCCATCATTACTCACTCCTTTGGGTGGAGGTATTGAAGGCCCCAGTAAAACATAAATCATTTCTGGGGGAAAACACTTACTAAGTCATTCACAGGTGTCATAGACCCACATGGCTGCTTTCTCAGAAGAGCCTTGGTGAGAACAGGGCCAGAGGAGCTGATGGCCAAGTATAAAGTGGCTGCTTACTCACCAGTCAAGAGGGTGTCGAGGAAGCACTTAGATTCAGAACTCAGCTTCTTACCTAGACCAAAAAGACCCCCGTGTGGGGCTCCTGCCCCTCACCACCATCACCTCATCCCCCATCACGTTCCCTACTGGCCTCCTTTCTGCTCCTGGGTCCCCCAAGCTTGTCCCTGCCACAGGGCCTTTGCACTTGCCAGTTCTGCTGCCTGAAACCCTATTCCCCAACTTTTCAAAATGCTGGCCCTCCAAAGAAACTTGTGGGGTGATGAATATGTTTATTACCTTGGTTGTGGTTGTATGGATGCATACATACGCCAAAACACCAAATTGTGTACCTTAAAGTTTATATGCCAATTATACCTCAGTAAAGCTATAAAAATAAATTTTTTTGAATTTTTATTTTT
Organism: Panthera uncia; assembly: GCF_023721935.1. Lineage (NCBI taxonomy): Eukaryota > Metazoa > Chordata > Mammalia > Carnivora > Felidae > Panthera > Panthera uncia. The sequence continues at coordinate 95,934,288 of NW_026057585.1, forward strand.
TATTTTAGAGACAGAGAGTATGGGGGGGGGGAGAAGATGGGAGAGAAAACGGGGGGCGGGAATCCCAAGCAGGCTCCATGCTTAGCACAGAGCCCAATGCGGGGCTCGATCCCACGACCCTGGGATCATGACCTGAACCGAAATCAAGAGTGAGATGTTCAATAGACTGAGTCACCCCGGTGCCCCCCAAACTAAATTTTGTAAAGTAAACTCTATGGCCAACGAGGAGCTCAAACTCAAGACCTCAAGATCAAGAGTTCCATGCTCCACGGACTGAGACAGCCGGGCATCCCTAAAAAGATAAATTGTTTAAATGCTGCCCTTCTCATCCTTCAGGTTTTTGGCTTAGATGAAACCACCTCAAAGAGGCCTTCCCCCAAGTTGCTGGTGCCAGTCTCTGTCACCTCACCCTGTTGGTTCCTTTCAAGGAACGTCTTACACCACCATCTAAAACTGTCTCTTTGCCAGGAGCCTGACTGTCCCCCCCAGGACGGGAGCTCATGGGAGCATGGACCATCTGCCTTGTCCACTGATGTGACCAGGGCTTGGCTTAATGCATATCTTTTGGATGACTGAACCACAAGGCCAGGGGCCCCGGGAGCCTGGCAGACATCAGCCCTGCCTCCCGGGGACCCCTCCAGGGGTACAGCATGCAGGCTGAGGAAAGCAGGCACTGCTCTGAAAGTAAAACCCAGGACAGAGTCGTGGCACCATTGTCCTGCTGTCTTCACAGCAGGGGGATGGGGGGCAGGGGCAGGGGAGAGGGTATGGGAACAGGCCACAGTCCTAGCCAGGAGGGACCCTGTTCCTGGCAAGAGCTGCCCATCAGCACGTGAAGTTCATTCGGAAAATCCTCCTGGCGTTTTCCAGCTCCAGTCCCTCCACACCTCTGAGGAAGGGGCGGCCATCACACCCAGGGCCTTCTCTCCCTCCAAATAGGAGCCGAAGCCTCACGATCTGGGGAAACTGAGGCACCACCCCGACTCAGGCCTCGGCTAGGTCTGGAGACTCACGGGGTCCCTGCTGGAGACTGGGACTCTCTTCTGGGCTGACAAAAACCCAACAGTCATCACCCACAGCCCCCAGCTACTGATTTGCATAAGAAGGCAGCCCAGAGTGTGAGTGCTGAGAGGGATCTGGAAGGCGATGAGTCGCTACCGTGGGATAACCCCTCCCCCACCCATTTACACCGTCCCTAAGGAAAAGTCGGGCAGCAAGTTAGTGCAGGGACAGTCCCCAGACCTCAGTCTTCTGCCCTCTTCTCCCACCACCCCCCCTGCTTTATCATGCTTATTTGCTGCTTGGTACCATCCCCCTTCTCCAGGGGAGCAAAGGTTTGACATCAGAGTTTCAGACCCTGGCAAGGAAAGTACCAAGGAGTGACTGCAGAGGTTGATGAAACATTAGGGGATGGGAAGCAGGCGGCCTGTTGAAATGCTGCACACATAGGGGCGTCTGGGTGGCTCAGTGGGTTAAGGGTCCGGCTTCAGCTCAGGTCATGATCTCACGTTTTTCGGGTTCGAGCCCCATGTCGGTTCTCAGGTTTGAGCCCCATGTCGGACTCTGTGCTGACGGCTCAGAGCCCGGAGCCTGCTTGGGATTCTGTGTCTCCCTCTCTCTCTCTGCCCCTCCCTTGCTCACACTCTGCCTGTCTCTCTCTCTCTCAAAAATAAACATTAAAAAAAAATGGGGTGTGGGGCGCCAGGGTGGCTCAATCTGTTGAGCGTTCGACTTCAGCTCGGGTCATGATCTCGCGGTTTGTGAGTTCGAGCCCCACCTTGGGCTCTGTGCTGACAGCTCAGAGCCTGGAGCCTGCTTCAGATTCTGTGTCCTCCTCTCTCTCTGCCCCACCCCTGCTTGTGCTCTGTCTCTCTGTGTCTTTCAAAAATGAATGAACATTAAAAAAATTTATTTCTAATTTTTTTTTAAATTCCCGTTGGTAGGCTTGGTAATCATGCAGAGTTGAGACAAGGGAATATAGTTCTCAGAATGCTGAGATCTTGGAATCTAAACTTCCTACTGCATTAAGCAGGGGATTCACACGTTTTTACAAAGCAAATAATTCCTGCTTCGTAATTTGAATTTTTGCTTCCTGAATTCCAGAGATAATTAAATTAGAGATGCTGCCTAATCCTACCAGAACTGTAGGCTTTCTAAACTCAATCATGTTGATGGGTGGTCAGTTGGACCCTTCATGGGTGGTTGTTCCTAACTCTGTGCCATAAATTTTACGTTCAGATTGTATATAGTACAACTTGCATTGTTTCTTTTGGAAGATTATTTCAACTCTCTGTGGCATGGGTTTGTATACAATTCCCAGACGGTTAAGTAAAATAGACTCAAACATATTTGGCCTAAGGATTTTTGGTGTTGGGTTGGTAACACCATGTATCTACTGTGGCTTCCAGTGGAACATTCTCATACAGTGAGAATTCCAACATCCTCTCTCAATAATACACGGGTCTTGGGCCGCTCGGGTGGCTCAGTGGGTTAAGCATCCGACTTCAGCTCAGGTCATGGTCTTGCAGTTCGTGGGTTCGAGCCCCACATCGGGCTCTTGTACCGATAGCTCGGAGCCTGCTTCGGATTTTGTGTCTGCCTCTCGGTCTGCCCCTCCCTCACTCGTGCTCCGTCTCTCTCTCTCAAAAATAAACATTAAAAAAAAGTCTTCATTGAAAGCACATAATTCTGGTCTTTCACATTTTATCGTATTTTGTCCACAATCATCTAGTGCGTAGTTAATTCTGTATATGGCTCGACAAAGGTGTGCAGCATTTTTTTAATGTTTATTTTTGAGCAAGAGAGGGACAGCGCACACATAGGGGAGGGGCAGAGAGAGAGGGAGACACAGAATCTGAAGCATGCTTGAGGCTGTCGGCACAGAGCCCGATGTGGGGCTCGAACCCACAAACTGTGAGATCATGACCTGAGTTGAAGTCAGACACTTAACCGACTGAACCACCCAGGTGCCCCAAGGTGTGCAGTTTGTAAGCTAGAATAAAAGTTTTGTTCTAAAATTGTGCTACCGTGTCTTCAAGCTGCTTTCTGAGCTCTGGTAGAATGAAGTGCGTATGTAATTAGCTCTGAAAAGATGTTACTGTATAAAATACAGCCTGATATGTGCTCAGGCAACCCTGGTGTGGTTGGGACATGATTTGAAAAACCGAGTTCAGGTGTGAGCTGTGTTGGGGATGTAGGGAATGTTCTATTGTATTCAGGAGCTAACATATCATTTTTGTCTTCTGAGTTCCTCAGGATGTTGATCATAGTTATGGTTATGGTACATAAGAGGGGCCACCAAATTTTGCCAATAATGTGGTACGGGGTGGGGTATGTTTGTAGCCTAGAATCGTGTCCTCCATTATCTCTCTGATGAATCAGCCCTTGGAGACATTGACAATTCGATACTCACTAGTTGGCGTTTACCTGTTGTGGCCAGGCATCGACATCTGACGTGTCTTCTGAAAAATCTGAGAGATCTTCCCAGGCCGCTTCAACGAGCAGGGCAATTTCTGGATCATCCCCCCCCCCCCCACGTTGTACGTGCCAAATCTAGATCGTTGTCGGAAGATTCCGGGAGATCTGGTATGGCCGGGTCTGCTGTTTGGTGTGTCTTTCTCCGCTAATGTGAAAAACCTTGCTCTTTTAATGCTGCATTAATTAGGCAGATGGTGGGGCGCCTGGGTGGCTCAGTCAGTTAAGCGTCCGACTCTCAATTTCGGCTCAGGTCATGATCTCCCAGTTTGGGAGATTAAGCCCCATGTCGGGATCCGAGCTGAGTGTGGAGACTCCTTGAGATCCTCTCAAGCTTGGGCACCTGGGTGGCTCAGTCGGTTGAGCATCTGACTTGAGTTCAGGTCATGATCTCGCAGTTCGTGGGTTTGAGCCCCGCATCGGGCTCGCTGCTGTCAGCCTGTCAGCCCGTCAGCGCAGAGCCTTCTTCAGATCCTCTGTCCCCCTCTCTCTGCCCCTCCCCAGCTGGTGCTCTCTCAAAATAAATAAATCATACACATTAAAAAAAGAATATGATTCTCTGTCTCCTTCTGCTCCCTCTCCCGCTAGCTCGCTCTAAAAAACAAATAAATAACAATTGAAAACAAAATAAGTAACCTTTAAAAAATTAAGAAGATGGTAGGATTGGCTAATTTTCCGCGCGATGCTTGGGGTCTTGTTACCACCGTGGCAATTTCCGTTGTGGCAATAGGTGAAGTATCTGGTTCATGCAACAAGAGAAAACATCAGGAGAGCTCGCGGCAGCCGCCCCCTTCCACACGGTCACAGTCACGCTGAGCTGGTACCTGTGCTTGGAATCTGGCGGCAACCTCTGCAGGGTCCACTGCCCCACGGGGAGCCTGTGGACCACGGACCCCCCCACACACAGTGAGTGAGCTTTAGATCTTTGTGAAAATGCGTAAGCAGGATCCGAGCATTCTGCACACTGAGGAAATGAGCTTCCTGAGGGAGCTGGTGGAGAGCATTGGGGAGGGGGAGGGGGAGGGGGAGGAGGGACTCCCCCCTGCTCCTTATCAAACTCAATCAGAAGACAATACCAAGGAAGAAAAATCGCAAAGTAAGAAGGCAGAGGAAACAGAAAGACACACGAACCATCAGGCGAAGAAAGTGTTGTAGAAATTGACAACGAAGGTGTCATTGAAGCAGATACTGATGCCCCTCAAGAAACGGGAGATGACGCTGTAGAGATGACTGAGGAAATGATGGATCGGGTAAATGACTAAAAAAAAGGAATGACTGCCATTGATGCTCTAAGCGATGGTGAACTACAGAAAGCCATTGACTTGTTCAGATGCCATCGAATTGAATCCTCCCTTGGCCCTGCTGTATGCCAAGAGAGCCGGTGTCTTCATCAAATTACAGAAGCCAAAAGCTCTCATCCGAGACCGTGACGGGGCTATTGAAACAAATCCTGATTCGGCTCAGCCTTACGAGTGGCGAGGGGGGAAGCGCCCAGACTTCTGGGCCATTGGGAAGAAGCAGCAGACGACCTTGCCCTTGCTTGCAAACTGGATCATGACGAAAATGCTAGCTCAATACTGAAAGAAGTTCGATCGAGGGCCTAGAAAATTGCTGAACGTTGGAGAAAGTACGAGCAAAGACATGAGGAACTAGGAGTCAAAGAGAGAATAGAAAGGGTTAAGAAGGCTCAGGAAGAACATGAGAGAGCCCGAGGGAAGGAAGAAGCCATAGGACAATCAGGAGCTCAGGATGGCTCTTACCCCTGTGGCTTTCCCGGGGGAATCCCTGGTAATTTTCCCAGAGGAGTGGCAGCGGACAAGCTTGGAATGGCAGGAATGCCTGGGCTCAGTGAAATTCTCAGTGACCCAGTTGTTCTTGGAGCCACGCAGGATCCAGAAGTTATGGTGGCCTTCCAGGACACGGCCCAGAACCCAGCAAACGTGTCAAATATCACGGCAACCCAAAGGTTATGAATCTCATCAGTAAGCTGTCAGCCAAGTTTGCAGATCAAGCACAACGCCTTCTTGGCAAATAAAGCCCTCCCTGAAGGAAAAGCGACTTCAAGCATCTAATGGATGTCGCATTACTACAAACCAGTGTAGCTCTGACCTTCTCAGGAGGAAAGCTGGGGTGCCGTCAAGATAATCCCTACGCCTCTACCCCCACACGCAACCGAAACGTTAATGGTACAGTGGTTTGTCATTAGGGTGTTCAATCAAAGAATGTTCTATTAGGAATTACACCCTTTAAACTCTTTTTAAACCAGGGCACCTAGCTGGCTTAGCTGGTGGAGCATACGACTCTTGACCTGGGGGTTGTAAACTTGAGCCTCATGTAGGGTGTAGAGATTACTTAAAAATAAAATCTTCAGGGGCGCCTGGGTGGCTCAGTCAGTTAAGCGTCTGACTCTTGATTTTGGCTCAGGTCGTGATCCCAGGATCATGAGATTGAGCCCCGGGGGCTCAGTCAAAAAAATATTGGCAGTTATAAAGGAAACTGGGGAAATCAAGAGAATATTGGCAATTATAAGGAATATTTCACTGAGCAGTGTCGGTAGCAGGAAACGAGATCGGCGATGCATTTTCGTATCCTAATTGATAATGTGAGTGAGCGTGCATGTATTTGACTTGTCCTATAACATTTAAGTGCAAAGTAAGTAGGGGCACAAGAATGTATAGCAAGTCTCTAATCTGTAATATGAGACCCCACCGGTATATAATTTTCCTCCAGTTATTCCTTTTTTTAAAGATTTCATTATTTTAAGTTATTTATTTATTTTGAGAAAGACAGAGACAGCGAGAGTGGCGGAGGAGCAGAGGGAGAGGAAGAGAGAGAGAACCCCAAGCAGGCTCCGTGCTGCCAGCACAGAGTCCGACATGGGGCTCGAACTCACGGAACCGTGAGGTCATGATCCGAGCCAAAACCGAGTCAGGTGGAAGCTTAGCTGACTGAGCCACCCAGGTGCCCCTCAAAATTTGTTTTAAGTAGGCAGAGCTTCACGCAGGGCTTGAACCCACGACCCTGATATCAAGACCTGAGCTGAGAGGAAGAGCCAACGCTTCATCGACTGAACCACCCGGGCACTCCGATGTTTCTAAATTTTCTAACACACGATGAGTCGGCGACATGGAGTCCTGCCGACCACGCCAGACTGTCACGAGCATGCTCGGAAGGCGCCCACACGGGTCGCGTCTCTCCAGGATGTCAGCTTTATTCAGTGATAAAGTTAACATGGTTCTAAAGCAGGTTCAGGATTCCAAACTCAATGACATCTCACCACGTGACATAGGAAGTCAACGAGCCAAACGTGAAGTCAGTCCGAGGCGCGCAGCTGAGATAAAGGCCCCGGTCCGTCCCGTCCGGGTCGGCTCTCGACACCTGCTGCCTATCACGTCGGAGCAGGGAAGGACCTCAGTTCTGTTCGGAGAGCCATCCGGCAGAGCCTTGGGCGGGAGCTGCCTTTTTGAAGTGGTCAGACACGGAGGGGTCACATCTGAAGAGTCTGACAGTTTGCCGGTAAAAAAATCCTCCCCTTTTGAAAGGGACGCAATCGCTCTTGGGCTCTTGCAGACGCCCTCGGCTTCTGGCTGTCACCAGTTCTGGGGTGCCAGCTGATGCCGGTCCCGGCGCTATCTTATAGCTGCGATGCCCTTCCCTGCCTGTGTCATTGCTCTGCCTGTGTCATTGCTCGACAGAGGCCCCTGCTTGACATGAATGACTCCATCTTGCCCACGTAAGCAGACTGCGGGGGAGGGGGGGGGTGGGTGTGGTGGTCAGAGAGGGCTTCCCTGAGGTGGTGACACAGAGTCTGAGAACAGAAGGAAGAGCCGTCTGGGGAAAAAGGACAGGAACCGGCCGGGGGGTCGCTGCTGGGAAGACCTCGGTGAGGGCAGTTGGGGGGAACTTCCCGTGGCCCCACGGGGCCCGAGTGTTGCCGAGGGCGAGAAGAGCGAGCTCCAGATGAGGCCAGAGTGGGCAGGACGCTGGGTTGCTTACTCAGCACCCAGAAAAAAGGAGGCTTGGCCCTCGAGCAGCCCAATCAGACCGAGAAATGTAGATGGATAATAAATAGCCACAGATGAGTCATCTCGAGCCCTGATTTTTGAGCCTGCCTTGCAGCTCTCCCCAGCCTGCATCCTTCCCAGGAGGGGCCCCTGATTTCAAAATGACCAGGTCAGGCAGAGCTCAGCCCCCAGGGCCCCTGTGTGGGAGCTCAGCGTTGCAAGAGCCCAGGCGCCAAGGCGAGCTTTTCCTTGCATCGGCATCCCCGTCGCCTTCCCCGGGGCTCAGCGAAATGAACGGCTCGCGGAGCACCTGGGCCGCAAACTTTTTCGAAAAAGAAGAAAAAGAAATGCCTTGTATGAATAGAATGGAATTGGAGGCACACCCAGTGTTGTAAAAACAAAAAACAAACAAAAAAAAAAAAAGCAGCAAGCAAGCAAGAATTTGGGGAAAGTAAGTCAGACAAAGCTGGGTTCAAATCGTGCCTCTGTCTCTGCCACAGCTGAGCCACCCGGAGCAAGCTGGTTAACCTCCCAGGCCCGCCTCACCCACTTCACAGGGTTGTGCAGAGATTAAAGGAGCTGATAAGTCTTCACGGAGTGCTGGATACACAGGAAGCTCGAGAATATTCATTGCCTAACTACTACAAAGACAGGGATCTATTCTAAACATGCAAATACACCGCCATCTAGTACAAATGAGGCCACCATGCTCCCTGCAGGCCCCCCCGAGGTCCCCAAGGGTTCAGCGCACGCACACAGGAGCACTTGTGCATAGAGTCTCAGAACCCCCGTTGGAAGGCAAGTTCAATGAGCCAGGGAATTTTGCCTAATTTCTTCAATGCTTTTCCCCCCCGGGGCTTGGAACTATAAATATTTGATTTAATGAACACAGCCATCCTGAGTTAGTGATAACAAATGTCAAACAATTAGTTGGGCTTGCCGCCCTTCCGTGGCATTCAAGGAGCCCAAAGGGATTTAAATGGTGTTTGAACGGGTCCCCTTGCCCTCCAGTCCTGCAGGGTGATGCGTGGCGCTGGCCCAGCTGAATGCTGAGCATACAGTTGTCTGGGTCACAGGTTAGGAGACCCCCCGATCTCATAAGATTCATCCTTTGCCCCAAGATGACATTATTTTTATTACCCGGCAATGGAAGCAGATCTCCACTGGGGACTGGAGGGGGAGGGGGGCGGTGGCAGACCCTACCCTACCATTCTAGAGGGTAAATGAACTTGTTCTCTGACCCACAGGGAGACAGTCACTAGGTCCCTCGGCTGTGGGCTGTGCAAACGGACTGTCCAGGACAAAAGCCGCCATGAGATCTGTAGAAACAGCAGGGAGAATTACCTCCCACCGAAGACACTGCCTCCCATTTACTGACCAGTTTCTTTGTGCATCCCAGTGATCCCAACAATAGCCCCTATGTTAAGGGCACCTGGGTGGCTCAGTCGGTTGAGTGTCGGCTCTGGATTTCAGCTCAGGTCATGATCTCGCTGTTTACGGGATCGAGCCCTGCATCGATCTCTGTGCTGATAGCTCAGGGCCTGCTTGGGATTCTCCCTCTCCCTCTCTCTCTGCCCCTCCCCTGCATTCTCTCTCTCTCTCTCTCTCTCAAAATAAATAAACAACAACAAAAAAAAAACACTTAAAAAAATAGCCTCTACGTTAGCTTGCTATCACTGCTGTAACAGAATACCACAGACTGGGGGCTCACACAGCAGAAGCCTAGTTCCAGCCTTAGGGGCTAGAAGCCCAAGGTCGCTGTGTCAGCATGTTTGGTTTTCCTGAGGTCTCTCTCCTTGGCCTGCAGACAGTCACCTTCTCAGTGTCCTCACTTGACCTTGCTCCTGGTTGTGTACCCCCCATTGTCCTTTCAAGGCCCACTATAGGACCGGGGCTCTTATGACCTCACTTAACCGTACGTCCCCAGAGGCCCTATCTTCAAATATGGTCACATTGGGGCGCAGGGCCTCACGAGCTCGTTTATTCTTCCCTGTGTCCCACAAGGTAGGCATTACAATAGCCAGTTCATGGATATAAAACTGAGTTGAGGGGTGAATTATCCAATATCCCATCAGAAGGAAGAAAAAGTACAATTTTCTGCTATTCCAGTGATGAACCACATCTCTCCGTGGCCCCTCTCCCCAAATCCAAATAATCTGAAAAGGAAGAGGGGAGTCATAGGATTTGGGGTCTGAAGCGTCTGGAAGCAGGAAGAGGCTGCTTTCTCCCACGGACTGTTCTAGAACTTTTCATACTTCACAACTCTGAGTTAATGAGGGCATGGAGGGCCTCGCCCAGAGTTCCTCCGTTAGCAGAGGCAGAATTGAACTTGAAGACGGTCTGAAGGAAGCGGGTGGAGGCCCGGCTTGGAGAACCCCAAGCGTGGTGGCTGGGGGAGGGGCAAGAATCTGGGGCAAGCAGGTGTCAGCATCCCCAGGAAAGCTGTGTGATCAGCTGGTGACCCCAAGTCCCTGAAGGGGCTCTAGCTATCACGTCACTATTCTCTGTGCCCAAACACTGCTCGAACTGCTCACAGAAACTCCCAGTAGAGGAGGCTGAATGACACATTCGTGCCTTTGGGGTCCGGCCTCCACCCCAGCCCCCGCGGCGACCTCGCGTGTCACCCTCACACGTCCTTCCCCTCTACCTTCCATTTTGCAAAGGGCTGGGCAGCTGGCGGGGGAGGGGACTGACAAGCAGGGCACGTCCCCCCCACCCCCCAGTGGACAGACACTTGGGAGAGGCAAGAGCTAGCCCGGAGGTGGGGGGACAGAGCTGCAGCCACTGGCCCAGCCAAAACCACAAGAGAGAGAGATTGAAAAAAAAAACAACAAAAAAAAAAAAACCCTTCCCAGTCAGAATGAAAAGTGAGACCGAGAGAAATTGAGTGAGAAGCTCTCGGCAAAAGAAAAACCAAACGTTGGCTTCCATGAAAGCAGCGGAGGCCAGTGGGGTGTTAAATGACTAGGTGCTGGGGCCACTGTGACAACGACAAGGCCTCTTGTAGCACGTGTGTGTGTGTGTGTGTGTGCGTGTGTGTGTGTGCTGATCGTGTGAGGGGATGTGTGAGCGTGCAGGAGGGCGTGTGCCCTTGAGGCCGCGCGTGTGTGTGTGTGTGTGTGTGTGCAGCGGGGGTGGGGGGGGGGGGGGGGCTCAGTCTCCCGGGGCTGTCCTGACAAAGGACCACGTGCCCCGTGGCTGACAAAGCCCAAATGTGTTTCCTCCGTGTGTGTGTGTGTGTGCGCGCGTGTGCATCTGAGTCCAAATTTCCCCTTGTTATAAGGACACCAGTCGTGCTGGGTTGTAAAGAACTGAATCACCTTTTTAAAGACTTGGTCTCCTAATTTGGTTACCTTCTGAGGTGCGCGGGGTTACGGTTTCAACGTACGAATCGGTGGTGGCGGGGCACGCTCGGCCCGTGACGCGGCGGCTTTGCTTGCCCACAAAGTCAGTTCCTGCAGCTGAGAGCCCAGCTGTGGACCGGGGCGCCCGCGTGAGCAACCATCAAGGGGGCCAGCCCCGCACAGGGCCGCGCCTCGTTCCCCGGCAAGCCCCGAAGCAAGGCGTCTGCGGGGTCGGTTCCTTCTGGAGGCTCTGAGGGAGAATCTGTCCCCGGCACCTTGCCCAGCTCCTGGCGGCGGCCAGCAATCCCGGAGCCCTCGGCTTCCAGACACGTCACGTCCCCTCTCCAGTGTCCTTGTGCTCCTTTCCTCTTACGAGGACACCCGCTGCCGGAGTTAAGACCCTCCCTCATCCTGGACGAGCTCATCCTGAGAGCCTTACCTTGATGGCGTCTGCAAAGACCCCAACCCCAAATAAGGTCACATTCTGAGGTTCTGGGAAGATCCATCCTTGGGGCCACCACTGAACCCACTTTTTGTGGGCCCAGGGGCGATACTGGCTCTTCCCGATGCTGGTGGCCACCACGTCCTCCGTGGGCATCGACGAGCTGGGGCTGACGGGGCTGAGCAGCCCCTGGGAACCCCGGCCCCCGCCCGGCAAGGCAAGAAGATCCAATGAGCCCACCCGGCCCTGGTCAAGAGACGTGGGAAGATGAAGGCCAGGGATGGCTTCCAGAGGTGGGGGGTTGGGGGCAGGGAGTGCGGGGCCAGGCAGGGAGATTGAGGAAAGGTCTGGACAACAGTTCTTGAAGGGAAGACAGGAGAGAGGCTTGTTCCTAAAGGAGACGGATGGAGGCTTGCGTAACCTCACGCCCACGTCCCGCTCTCTTCCCAGGCTGTGTCAGCCAGCCCCACGCCCCTAGTTCTAACCTGACGATTCCTGGAAAGGCCTGAGTGGTTTCCAGGCCTCTGGTCAGCCCGGCCATGCTGTTCTCACCCACCCACCCGGCTCTCCTGGGCATGCAGGCCCATGGGGGCCCACCCTGGGAGGGACATGGGGCCAGGCAGGGTCCTTTACCAATCATTTACCAGAGAAACTACCTAGAACTTTCCCCTTCCCTCCCTCATTCCTTACTATGTTTCAAGTCTGGTGGGGAAGACCTCCCCAAAGACAGGACCTCCACCTTCAAATACACAGACGCTTGCTTTCAATCAGTCCCTTGTATTTATCAAGCACAGAGTGTTAGCTGTTGCACTAAGCATTTATTATCTCATTTAGTCCTCGAAACACCCTCATAAGGTAGCCAGCATTAAAATCTCCATTCCGCAGATGAGGAAACTGAGGTTCAGAGGCCCACGGCTCCAGGCTCAGTGCTCTGCCCACTTGGCTGGGACTGACCCCGCCAACCCGGGAGGGTGTTTCTCATGCTGTTCCTCCCACTCCCAGCAGACTTTGGCAAGGGGGGCTGGGGAGGTTGTCCGAATTTGTTGGGATTAGAAAGGAGAGGTCTCCCTCTGGGCTGGGGTTTTGATTCCCCAGCCCTGAGGGCAGGAAAGATCCTCCCCCCACCCCCCACCCCCCACCATATCTGAGATCTGGAAAATTCTCCAAGCCTCCCTCACCTTCTTTCCCAGCTGAGATCCCATGGGTTCCCAGTCCAGGGTAGCCAAGAATGGTCCCTTCTGCACCCGGGCCCCTTGCTGCCCTGCCATAAGGCAGAGAGGACTCTGGGGACTTTCAGAGGCTGTTTTGGCGGCTTCTGGAAACAGAGAGAGAAACCCTGCCACCTCCAGTCAGACAAAGAGGACCTGAAAAGGAGTACCCTGTGGTCAGGGCTCAGCCTGGTGCCACGACAGGGGGATGTCCCTGAAGGCCACCCAGTCAGCGAGGTCCAACCTCAGGCCACCCCCTCTGGCCACAACCTGGCCCCATGGAGCCCTGGCTTCCCCTCATGACTTCCTGCACAGCCTGGCCAACCACCCTCACATGGCTGGGGAAGGCCCTGGTCACCTGCGGCCTGTGGCTGGCTTCGCCTGTCCTACTCCCTGCGGGCAGAGCCCCGATGACAGGACTGCTCTGTCACCCATTTGCTCTGGGCAACAGCCCCCAGAGCAGCAAGGCTTTAACCCTGTAGACTCCACACTTAATGGCTCCCCCCCCCCCCCTGGAGAAGGTGAGCACAAGGAAGCTGAACTCAGAGGGCAGGGCACTGTGCCCCGTCTAGATGGCACTGGTCTTGACGAGACGGGGTGGGGGACGTGAAGAGCTGGGGACACCTGACCTGTCTTACCAGTTAGGGCCCTGTTCTCAGGTCGGCCCACGTGCAGCCTTCTGTACCTGCCCACTGGTGCTGCCACCCTTTCCACAGGATGAGTAGGTGACGCACCCAAGGACATGGGTCGGGAAGCCGCCAGACCGCGGCAAGGGTCTGAACCCCGATCTCTGCCTCGGGGTGCCCAGTAGAAACTTTTCATTGCACCAAAATGCTGTAAATCCTCAGGACATCAGAACGCTACATTCAAACAGCACGTGGGGAAATAATTCTGGAAAATCCAACGTTGTGTTGTTTTCCGGGCCACGTGCGGGCCACTTCCGTGAGGACAGAGCAGCAGCAGAGCGGCCACTCCACCCCTCCAGGGAGAGCCACCCTCCCAGATGGCAGCTGGGGGAGCTTCTGTTCTTTGGGACGTTGGAAGGGTCCCTTGAGAGGCCAGCTAGAGTTCGCTTCTCCACACACTCCCCATCTGCATTCCGGGGACGGAGGCAGACAGGTGTAGGAAGCTTCCAGGATGGAGATGTCACGGTGTCCCCAGCCGCTCCCCACGTCCCCTCCCAGGAGGCCAGACCCCCCCTGATCTGCCCGAGACACAGGACAACATAACGTACTAAAAACTAGTCAGTTACAGTTCACCTGCCAGGGCCAACCCCCGGATCACCCTTCGGGTCCCAGGGCTGTGTGGGTCTGTCTCCCAAGTCCCAGGGGCTCATTGATTCACTCACCCACCATTTACCTACTGAACACCAACCACATGCCATATGCTGTTTTAGGACAGAGCTGAGGACGAGTCTGGGCCCGGTTCCCGCCCCCCAACATCTCACTGTTCGGCGGAAGAGGCTACGGCAGGAGAGCCGAGGCGGGTCTCAGACTCGGGGGGGCCTTGGCCAGTTCTGTGGGATTGGGGGAGGCCTCCGACGAGCAGACACGGGAGCTGAGGCTTGCGTAGTTCGGCGGTAGGAAGAGAATTCTGGGCAGAAGGAGCTGCGTGGATCCAGACCCGGAGGCCGGGGGCAGCGGCAGGTTTAAGACCCAGAAGAAAAGCTGCAGCAGGGCTGGAGCGGAAGGGAGGAGAGGTGGTGGGCACCACGGCCGCTTCGCACTTTACAGAGTTGGCTTCTTTCGGTCCCTGCTCCTGCACGGGGGCCCCGTGGGGGCAGGACGCTGCTGTCACTGCCATCAGGTTCACTGCAGGGCCCCGGACACAGTGATGGCACACGGCAGGAGCTCGGTGCACACACGGTGAACGAGTGAGTGAATGACCTGTGTGGGGTCCATGAGTCTATGCTGTGATACAGGCAACAGAGGTCAGTCCCTCTGTTCTTTTTTTTTTTTTTTTTTTTGTTTATTTAAGTAACCTCTACACTCAAGGTGGGGCTCGAACTCACAACCCCAAGATCAAGCGTCGCATGCTCCATCGACTGAGCCAGCCAGGAGCCCCTGTTCTTACTTTTTTTTAAATGTTTATTTTTGAGAGAGAGAGACACAGCATGAGCGGGGGAGGGGTGGAGAGAGAAAGAGAGAGAGAGGGAGACACAGAATCCGAAGCGGGCTCCGGGCTCCGAGCTGTCAGCACAGAGCCCGACGTGGGGCTTGAACCCACGGACTGGACTGCGAGATCATGACTTGAGCTGAAGTAGGACACTTAACTGACTGAGCCACCCAGGTGCTCCTTTACTTCTTTTTTTTAAATAATTTTTTTTAGGGGCCCCTGGGTGGCTCAGTCGGTTAAGCATCCGACTTCAGCTCAGGTCATGATCTCATGATCTGTGAGTTCGAGCCCCGCGTCGGGCTCTGGGCTGACAGCTCAGAGCCAGGAGCCTGCTTCTGATTCTGTGTCTCCCTCTCTCTCTGCCCCTCCCCTGCTCGTGCTCTGTCTCCGTCTTTCAAAAAAAAAAAAATGAAATAAAACGTAAAAAAGGAAAAAAAAAAAAGAATGCTGTTAATTTGCAGGAGTGGGGAGACACAGGTAAGACATACCAGTGTCTGTGGCAACCACGGGGCTCCTTCGGTTCCGCGAAATTACAGCATCCTTCTCGTCACCTTCATGATGTGGGTGGAAAACCAGGCGAGAGGAAAACGCCAAATGCGGAACGCAGGTTAGCTACCACTCTTGAGAAAGTAGGGGGAAAAATTCCAATGAAGAAACAAAGAACTACCTCAGCTCTCATGGAGCTGTTACATTCTAGCAGAGCAGAGGAGCACACAGCAGGGAATCTCACGATCAGGAATTCAGTAACACACGAGGCCCGAGACGGACGGGCGCAGGGAGGGGAGGCGTGTGACCGGTGGGGTCTATCTGACGGGCTCGCCAGCTGAGATGTGGAAGACTGGGTAGGAGCTAGAGGGGTGAAGGTGCGGGACAAGGAGAGATCCGGGCAACCCCAGGGAGGGGGAGGGAAGGACCCTGAAGGACTGGCAGCGGCTCGTGGGCAGCTGGGAGGGCAGGACGGCGGCGGGTGGGGGCTGCAGGCTGAGTGAAGCAGGCCACGGAGACATGAAGCTCTGTCCAGGGGTCTCTGCCTGTCACCTTCACTCTTGGGGCCCCTTAGGCTTGAAGACAGGCCTCGTCCCCAAACTGGAGCAGTCACACCGACAGTTTGGGAGAGGCGGCGAGGGCAGGATAGGATCCTGGGGCCAAGCCCTCCTCGACCTCCCTGAAATGTTGACAGGCTGACCAGCAGCATAGATCAGGTTAAGGCTGCTGTCTTCCCAGCCCAGGCGACTGTTCCCAACGGCCCCAAGGAAGCCACTTAGACAGCTGGGGGTGCGCAGAACCCAGGAGTCAGCACATAGACAGCCCGGAGGCCTTAGGCTTAAGACTTTGAAGATGTTCTTTCGCATTTTAACGTCTCCGAAATTAGCATTATCTCACAGCCCGGGTGAGTGTCAGAGGTTAG
The DNA here is from genome assembly GCF_023721935.1 of Panthera uncia. Taxonomy (NCBI): domain Eukaryota; kingdom Metazoa; phylum Chordata; class Mammalia; order Carnivora; family Felidae; genus Panthera; species Panthera uncia. The sequence continues at coordinate 95,950,283 of NW_026057585.1, forward strand.
CACCATTTTTCCTGGTACACAAAATAAGGGTGAGTCTGACCGTCAACGGTGTCACGCTGCCAGGAGACCATGGGTGTCGCGTCTCGCACACAGAAGCAACGAAAGCCATCAGGTGAAAACCCCGTCTCTCCAAAAGAACTGTCCTTCCAGAGAAACCACTTACCCTGAGGGCTTAATTGGACCCAGCGCTGCAGTCTGGACTTTTATGGGAAACATTTCTGTCTTGTTTAAACTCGCTATTCGGGGTCAGCTGAACTTAGGAGTTGATCTCAGCTGTAAATTTTTCGTTTTCGTTGGGCAGAAGGTACCCAGATTCTCTTCTCCCTCTGACCAAAGAATTTCTAACAAAACCACGGACTCCCACAGGCTCTTTGACTTAAAATTACGTGTTAAACATCAGAAAAAGCAAACAACCGGATCTCAAAATGAGCAGAGGACCTGAACGCACACTTCTCCCAGGAAGATGCACGGGTGGCTGAGAAGCACAAACAAAAACGCTCCACGTCTGCAACCATCAGGGAAAAACACAAAACAGAACCACAGTGAGGTACCACTTCACGCCCGTTAGGATGGCTATTACAAAACATGCAGGAAGTAGGGCGGGCGCCTGGGTGGCTCAGTCGGCGAGCGTCCAACTCTTGATTTCCATTCAGTTCACGATCTCACAGTTGGTGAGTTCGGGCCCCGCATCGGACTCCGCGTTGACAGCACGAAGCCTGCTTGAGATTCGCACTCTCTCTCTTCCTCTCTCTCTGCCCCTCTCCTGCTCACCCTGGCTCTCTCAAAAATAAACTTTTTTTTTTAAGAAAGGGCAGAAAAGGGTTGGCGAGGATGTGGAGACACTGGAACCCACAGAGGCCAGCCACTGAGAGCTGGGGTTTCATCACTTACTGCGGCAGAACCTCCCTCACCCTGATTAACACGTGTGCTGTGAGCCACACGGGGGGGGGGTGGGGGGAACCAGGCTTTCCCGGCGTCACAGCCATGACGGCTTCCTGTGGAAGCCACAGGAGACCACAACCCTAGTTCCAGCCCTCAAAGTGGAGAAACCTCAGAAAAACCACGTGCCTCCTTGGGGCTTCAGTTCCCCTTTTATTTCATGTTCATCTTACAAAACCAGGAATTTTATATCGTTCAACCTACGGGGGGAAGACAGACACTGGCTGTTAATCCACGAGAGGGGGATATTTGTACTCACTGCCAGCCCTGCCTGGCTCTCGGCTTCCCCATCTGTGCCTGCGGCAGCTCTGGGTCCCCTGTGGCTTCTTGGGCTGGGCTGGGGAGAGCAGTCGAGGAGCCACTGGCCCAGGGACTTTAAGAGAAGCCCCCTGTCAACGGACCCCAGCTTCAGAGACCAGGAAGGGGAGAACTCACTCATGGTCCACAGCTTCAGCCTCATCCACAGGAGACAGTCTGGGGCCCGGAGCGCCTCCCTCCCACCCGGGAGGCCATCTACCCAGAGTTGGAAGCTGCACCGAGAATCAAACTCAGGGCACTGGATCCCCTCGGCCCAGTACAGGATGTCAGACGTGTCTTTCCCCAGGCAAGGGAACAGGCTGCCGCCAGAGCACCTCCTGGGCACTGAGGGCATCAGCAGGGCGGACCCAGCACATGTGGGAAATCTGGTGCTGCAGATGGCACTGAGCTTTATTTACAAACAGGTCACCCCATCCTCTTTCACCCGCGCCCCCCAACCCTGGAGTCCCCACCTCTGTCTCCAGGAAGGAGAAGGGCCTGAGCCCATCCACCTACCCAACCCAAGAGGGTGGGGACTACGTTCACCTCCAGCTGAAGCCAGGCAGGGCTCCCCTCTGGTGGGTGCCCTGCCAGAGGAGAGGGGTTAGGGGGGATGGCAGGGGCTCTGTCCTCCTCCGGGTGGCCAGTCCTCAGGGCTTCGGCCAGGGCGCAGGAGGCTGGAGTTGTGACCGGAATGGGGTGGAGGGTGGGACTCGTGTTGGCTGGGCCTGGATGGTGAACAGGGAGGGGTCAGAGGGGACCACTGTGGAAGTCACCCCCAATTCCCACATCATCCTTCCTGGGGAGGGTGGGGTAGTTGGCAAGGAGAAGAGCCTGGAAGGGTGCTGTGGGCTGGGCTCCTGCAGAGAGAAGCTTCCAGGCTCTGCACTCCCTGCCCCAATCCATCCCACCCCTCTAGGGACTCTGCAGACCCCAGGCCTACTCCTAGGCATCTGTCCCTCCTGGGGTACCCTGGACCATACCAGGCGGGCAGCTGACAGCTTCCGGTGCTGGGCCTCGGAGGAGACGCAGGACCAAAGGTCCAGGCTCTTGGGGGCTGAGCTTTTCTCGGGCTTCGGAGGGAGGATGTCCCAGCCCATCAGGCAGTGCTGTGGAGAGCAAGGGATTAAGGCACCTGGTCTGTGGCAGGGCTCTCCTCTGATGGGGCGCACCCCAGGGAGGGGGCTGTGCCTCTCCCCTGGGACTGCCTGTATCCTGGGTTACCTCAGGCGTCCCTTTCCTTACCCTGCTGACCCAGGCCCTGGGCCCCTGGCCTGAGACGGGAGG
>NW_026057585.1:95957805-96042805 GCF_023721935.1 Panthera uncia
GCCTGGCTGGCTCCGTTGGAAGAAAGTGATCTCGGGGTTGGGAGTTCAAGCCCCACACTGGATGTAGAGATTACTTAAATAAATAAAAACTTCAAGAAAAAAAAAAAAGAACAGGAAACAAGACGATTCCTGAGAACAAACGATACGAAGAACATACAAATGATTAATGCCACAGGCAATGACGCAGGGGGCAGTGGCCCTACGACAGTATGCTCGCAAGAAAGGCCTAGACTTTAAGCTGGGCCCTCAGGGATGAAAAGGAACCACAGGGTGTGAACCTGGGGAAGCGCACGCCAGGCAGTAGGACTAGCAAGCGCAAAGGCCCTGGGGTGACCATGAGTATGGCAGGTTCAAGGACCACCAAGGAGACCAGAGAAGCTGGAGCAAAGAGCCAGAAAGTGGATAGTCAGAGGTCATGTCAACAGAGCTAAGTGAGGCTAGGTCATACCCCCTAAGTCTAAATGAGGACTTTGGATTTTCTTCTAACTGCTAAGTATTCTGATCCCCATGTTTAAAAATTCATTCTGGCTGTCATGTCAAAATAGATAGGAACAGGGTGGACGAAGCCAAAGGGAGAGCAGCTGGGCCACTGAGGTTGCTGGGGGTGGGGGCAGAGGGGGACGGGCAGTAAAAGGTAAAGAGTGAAACGCATACAGAGTTTTGCAAGGGCCTAGCAGCAATAAATACTAAAGAATATGGCAGCTCTGACTCATTCATTCATTCAGTCCCGACAGGGGCTCAGGCAGGTATCTGGAAGCGGCCATACCTGCGATCCAGTCGTAGCCCAAGTATGGTCTGAGGCGCCAGCTCCTGTCAGGCACTGAAGACTCATCACCGAAGGTCACTCTTGGCTGAGGAGGGAGACAAAGAGGGGCAAAGACTAGGCCTGCAGGCCCAGCCCGAAGGAGATCCCGCCTTGGGGGAAGGAAAGGAGCTGTGTCTTAACTTATACCCTGACATGGGCCCCGGGGCTCGGCCACGGACTCGGGAGCTGGAGGATAAGAACTGGCCCCCCAAGCTCCCCTTATGTGGGACTCTGACCAAGCCTCAGAGCCTTGGTCTTCCCATCTGTATAACAGGCTCACCACCTTCTTCCCAAAGTGCTGAGAAACTACCACCACCACTTTTCGAGCACTTAGGGTGAGCTGGACATGACTCGAGGAATCTTCTGGAAGCCTCTCACCCCGTAAGGGAGGCTGCCCATGACTGCATTTGTCAGACAGGCGAACGGACGTTCAAGGAAGTTCTTTTCTCCCACGTTACCTTGGACGGCCTGCTTTGTTGATCCAGGATGGACCTCTGGGCCTGGGCCTCCTGAGGCCCCGGCCTGTCCGGCTCTCCTGAAAGCTCTGTGCCATCCGGGTCTGAGATGGCCAGTAAGGGCGCCGAGCAGGGCCTCAGCGAACCCAGGGACGGCCGGCGTCGGTATGCGGCAGGTGGGAGAGACATCACTCCAGAGCTGGCCCCGCCAGCCCAGGACATATCACAGGGGCCACCCTGGTGGGCACCCTGAAGGCTGGAGGCTCTCGGGGCCACCGAGGACGTCTCCTGGGACGATGGAGTCTGGGAGTCACAGCTGCTGCTGGAGTCCCGGGTTGACTGGAACAGAGAGGCCAGGTCACCAGGCAGCGGCCCGGTCACACGCCCAGCTGGCCTGCACTAGGCACGAGAGCCTGGGTCCTCCTTCCTGCTGCGGCCTCTGCACGTCCCACCCAGTCCCTTCCTCGCTGGGCCTCAGTTTCCCCTTCGCCACCAAACTGGGCACGCTGCACTGGAGGTCTGGATTCTGGCCTGGTCGGGCAGCCCCCTCCACACCCCCGGGAGTTCTCAAGGCGGGTGCTCACCCCTGAGGCTGCCTTGGCCACCGACCGCCGCACAGCATCTTGCCCGACCCACAGCTGCCTCAGGAGCACCAGACTGAGCTGCCGCAGCTGCACCGAGTCCTCGGTCTCCACCATCCCAGGCGTTACCATGAGGCTTCCTCCTGGGCTGCGGAGCCCCCTCCGGGCCAGGAACCAGGCCCAGCTCTTCTACCTGAAGCCAGAACAGCAGGACACTGGGCTGCCAGTGGAGCCGGAGGCCTGGGTTCGAATCCCCGCTCTGGAACTCCCTAACTGTGTAGCCCCAACCAAGTGACTTAATCTCCCTGTGCCTCAGTTTCCTCATCTGCCAAACAGAGTTGATGACAGTATCTAACGCGTAAGGTTACTGTAGAGATTGTTTTTTTTTTTAAGCTTTTTTTTTTTTAATTTTTTTTTTTTAACGTTTATTTATTTTTGAGACAGAGAGAGACAGAGCATGAACGGGGGAGGGTCAGAGAGAGGGAGACACAGAATCTGAAACAGGCTCCAGGCTCTGAGCTGTCAGCACAGAGCCCGACGCGGGGCTCGAACTCACGGACCGCGAGATCATGACCTGAGCCGAAGTCGGCAGCCCAACCGACCAAGCCACCCAGGCGCCCCAAGTTTACTTATTTTTTGAGAGAGGGAGAGCAGAGAGAGCAGGAGAGAGAGAATCCCAGGCAGGCTCCACACCATCAGCGCGGGGCCCGACGTGGGGCTTGAGCCCCAAACTGTGAGATTACGACCTGAGCCGAAACCAAGAGTTGGCCACTTAACCGACTGAGCTACCCAGGCGCCCTATTTTTATTTTATTTTTTTTTTATTTTAAGTTTATTTATTTTTGAGAGAGACTGTGTGTTACTGCAGGGATTAAATGAGATAATGCATGTTAAACCTTACTATGGTACCTGGTACAGAGTGAGCATCCCACAAACGTCTCTTATTACTAAACTGGCCAGAGTGTGTTCGCTTACACGCCAAAAGAGAACAATCCCCTTTAACAGTAAAATTTGGATAATATGTAGAAATATGTAGATATTAGGATAATATGTAGAAAACAATCAGGGCAAGTCTACAAATGTAAAGTATTGTAACTTGGGAATCCAACACAAATCAGGCTCCTGAACGGGCTCTTCCCTCTATCCTGCCCACCCTTCCATTTTAGAAATGAAGAAACCAAAGTTCAGAGAAGTTAACCAACTTGCCCCACGTCACACAGCTAGTGACAAGGCCAGGATGTGAACCCAAATCTGGCTACAGGGTCCATGGTCACTCCAGCCTCTCCCTTGTGCAGAGAGGTGCTTGGGAAGCCTTCTCCTCTCCTCATTCTTCACCCCCCCCCCCCCCCCCCGGGATCCAGGCTCAGGAACACAGAGCACAGAGATGCTTCTGGAAGGGATTTCTGCAGACTAGGGGAAGGCGCTGCCTAATCCTCTCAGGGCTCCAGGCCCAGGCTCCACCCAGAAACTCAATGTCCCAGAATGTGCACCCTCCCGGCTTTAACACTGGGTCGGGCCAGACCCTACTCGCAGAAACCCGGCCCGACCTCAACCCTCCCTCCCACCCACACTTCTGGATCGCCGTCACCAGGAGCCCCCTTCTCAGGGCCAGGCTGCAGGGGCTGAGGTCGAAAAAACAGACTACACCGGACACGCCCCCACACACGCGTCCCGAGTATAGACGATTCTTGCTCCGGCTGCGCTCTGGGAAGCTAACAGCGGCGCAAATGCAACGGGAAGGCGACGTTCACAAGACAAACAGGAGCAGCAAAACTGCCGGACGCTCCCAAGAAAAGAGGCTCAGCCTCCCCCTTCCTTCCCATCGCGGTCCCCGGATCCTCCGCGGGGGCGCACGTGGGGCCTCCCGCCGGGGCCTCCCGCCGAGTCCTTCCGCCTCACGGCGGCCCCGCAGCTTCCGCGCTCACCTCCTGGAAACCTGGAAACCCGCAAGCCTGACGCCGCTTTCGCAGCCCGTAGTCCCGCCCTTCTCGCCCCACGCGACGCTGCCGCTGGGGGCGGGGCCAGATCCGGCCGTCCTGATTGGCCAGATTGCAGGAGGAGTCGGACGCTCCTGCGAACGTTACTCGGCGTTCCGAAGCGGCAGTTTCAACATTGGGGCGGGACTAACAGAGGGACTCAATAGCTGATTGGTCAATTTCCAAGGTCGTGTACTGGACGTCGACTATCGGTCTGGAGCGGGCTCCCGGAGGGCGAGCTCCGATTGGTCAGGATGGGGCGGCCGAACTCGCGGGGGTTTGGCTGGGGCAGTTTCGAAGTCTGGACCCAGCGCTGCTCCCGCTAAGCAGAATTCTGCTGAGGGATGCCAGGCAGGGCTGGGGTAGGCGGTGGCTGGAGACCCATTCTTCCATACTTTCTTTCCGGTATTTATCGTGCCTACTTTGTGCTAAGAGGCCCTGTACTAGGCATTGGGGGGGCAGAGAAGAATGAAGAGGGGTCCTTGCCTGGAGGAAAGGGAGTAAATTAGCACGAATACAGATACCTATAATGTATGCGGAGTGCTATGTTCCAGGTATTTTCCATAGGCCAGTGCATGCCAGCCCCATTTTACAGCGAAAACAAAAACGAGGCCATAAAAGATGAAGTGACTTGCTCAGAGCATTTTTAAACTAATCAGCTTGATTCAGCAAATTAACAGAGAGAAAGGAAGAAAGGATAGGAGGGAGGAAGGAAGGGGAAAAAAGGGAAGGAGAAAGAGAAAGGGAGAGAGGGATCATTTTGGGGTGATGGACATGTTCTAAAATTGGATTGTGGTGAAGGCTGCGCGACTTTGTAAACTTGCTTAAATGATTGAATTTTGTGGTATGTAAATTACACCTCAATAAAGCTGGGTTTTCTTTTAATTGAATTCGTATCCTCTATACAATCCAGTCATTCTACCCCTAAGCATTTATCCAAGAAGAAAAAAAAATTGTCCATACAAAGATTTGCATAGGAATGTTCACAGCAGCTTTATCCAAACATCTGTCAACAGGTAAATGGATAAACAAATTGCGGTATATCCATACAGTGGATACTACTCAGCAATAAAAATGAATAAACTATTGGTATGCACAATATGGATGCATCTCAAGACAGTTACACTGCATGGAAAAGAAAGAGTACATACTGTACTTTCCATCTGTATAAAACTTTAGAAAATGTAAACTGATCTGTAGCTCTGTAGCGATAGAAAGATAAGTGGTTGCTAGGAGATCGAGTGGAAGGAGGCATGGTAAAGGGGCACGAGGAAACCTTGGCGGTGATGGATACGTTCACTGTCTGGGTTGTGATGGTCTCATGGTGCATGTGGTGCATATATATGTCTAAAGTTATTAAATTGTACACTCTAAATGTGCAGTTTGTTCCATATAAATTATATCTTATTTTTTAAAAATTTTTTAAATGTTTTATTTATTTTTGAGAGAGAGAGAGAGACAGAGTGCGAGCGGGGAAAGGTCAGAGAGAGAGAGGGAGACACGGAATCTGAAGCAGCTCCAGGCTCCGAGCTGGCAGCACGGAGCCCGACGCGGGGCTCGAACTCACGAACCATGAGATCATGACCTGAGCTGAAGTCGATGCTTAACGCACCGAGCCACCCAGGCGCCCCTAAATTATATCTTTTTAAGTGTTTATTTATTTCTTTTGAGAGAGAGAGGAGGAGGGAAGGGGCAGAGAAAGAAGAGAGAAAATCTGAAGCCGCACTGTGCAGAGCCCAACCCAGGGCTTGATCCCATGAACCATGAGATCATACTGGAGCCGAAATCAAGAGTCAGACGCTTAGTGAACTGAGCCACCCAGGCGCCCCTATAAAATTACATCTTGGTAGGAGTGCCTGGCTGGCTCAATTGGTAGAGCATGGAACTTTTGATCTTAGGGTCATGAGTTCAAACCTCGTGTTGGGCGTAGAGCTTACCTTTAAATAAATAAATAAATACCCGATAAAGCTGTTAAGAGATGTGAAGCAAATAAAGGAAACAAGAACTTGGCCTCATGGGGCACATTGTGTTTGTAGTAGCTGGAATGGACAGCTGCCACTTTCTTTTTCTTTTTTTTTTTTTTTTTCAACGTTTTTTATTTATTTTTGGGACAGAGAGAGACAGAGCATGAACGGGGGAGGGTCAGAGAGAGAGGGAGACACAGAATCGGAAACAGGCTCCAGGCTCCGAGCCATCAGCCCAGAGCCTGACGTGGGGCTCGAACTCACAGACCGCGAGATCGTGACCTGGCTGAAGTCGGACGCTTAACCGACTGCGCCACCCAGGCGCCCCGGACAGCTGCCACTTTCGTGCCACCACGCCCTCTCAGGAGTGGCCCTGAGGACAAAGACAAAGGCTAATCCTTGCCCCAGTGGACACAGCTGTGTGCTTCACACTTGGTCACCTACACATAAAGAGGGATGTGCAGCCTGAGGAACAGACACGCACAATGCCCTGGGTGGTGGCAAATGGCTGGCGGCCTGGAGCCTGGAAGGAAAAGTTTGGAAGATGGGGGGTGGGGGCAGGAGAACTGGGGAAGGGGTAGGAAGATGAACCTGTGAAAACCAATGGGAAGGGCACAACGGATTAAGTCTCTGGGTCTCACGTTTCCAGTGCATCAGAGAATGTCCGATGCAGGGGAGTAGGTTGGTCAACAAACAGCTGGAATGGGGCATCTGGGTGGCTCAGTTGGTTAAGCGCCCAACTCATGATTTCGGCTCAGGTCATGATCTCACGGTTCCTGAGTTCGAGCCCTGCATCAGGCTCTGCGCTGACAGTGCGGAGCCTGCTTCGGGTTCTCTGTCTCCCTCTGTGCGCCTCTCCCACTCGCACTCTTATCTCTCTCGAAATAAATAAACACTTAAAAAAAAAAAAAAGTAGCTGGAAAGGCTGATGTGCTGCTAGACGTCAGCAGACCTCCCTCCTCAGCCACCCTAGAGCGGGTACGGGGGGCCCAGGGACAGAGCAGCCATGAGGACAGGGGTCAAAGTGGCCTGGGCTCCTCTCCCAAAGGCTCACGGAGGTCCCTCTGCCACCGAACGCCCGGTCTGCTGAAGCAGGAACAAAGCTGAGCCCTCGATGTACCATCTCCGAGGGACCAGCCAGCCACTGGTAGCAGATCGATGGCTTCGGTCCCCTGATGGAAGGGGGCCATTTATACCTATTGAAATTGATACTATTCTACATACCAGCTCCCCTGACCTGCTTGCAGGGCCCTCCCCCGGACGGCCATGTGAGGGCTTTAGATCACCTGAATGCAGTGACCCGGGACACACACATGACCTCACGCCATCGTGCCGGAGTCCAGCTCCCGCGGGTCCAGGGGTTCCCGAAGGATGAACGGCGTCGGCGAAAAAGTGAAAATAAAACAAAACTAAAATAAACCACTAAAATAAAAATGGACGCAGAAACAGCAGGGTGTTGAACTGGCCGATTTATTGTAGCAAATGCGGCATTATATTTGCTAGTGATTTCCTTGTAGCGTACGTCATCTATGTTTTCTGGCAGTACCCAATTCTAGAATTGTTCCTTAGTGTCATCACCCAATAAGGAATAACATGATTGGTTTGTTTTTTTTTTTTTTTGGTAACGTTCCCTCCTGCCCTTTGCGTATTGATTAATTTCTTTCATTGTTTTTATTATGTATCTATGTTTATCTATAATCTACAAAGTACTTGCTTTGCTGTTTTCATGAAAGGTCATTTATCTCTCAACACCTCAAGTGGAACAGTTACAGGGACATGACCTCTTAGTTGTTTCCCTGAACCATTCGTGGTTTTGAAGAACAAAAGTGTTCGCCTGGGTCCGAGGTGCCAGGAGGGGGGCCAGGAGGGCCTTAGAAACCCACGCCTTCTACGTTCTCAGAGAGACAATGCCCCTAGGAACCAATGAACCATTCTGTACTTTAACCGACTGGGTTCAGTCGTTATCTGGAATGCTTCCTGGGGGCCAAGTGGGCCCAGGGGTTAGAGTGACCTGCGTCCATAGATACGCTCCTTAGTTACCGGGGTGGGGCTTTTGGATCCATATGTCTCTCCTTCGTTGGCTGCCTTTGCTGGCAAATGCTTGAGGCTATCCTTCCTGTGAGTAGGAGTCCCCATAGGGGATGGCAAGGGCTAAACGTAAGGCCGCACGATTTCTTGCGGAACCTTATTTTCTTCCCTAATGGTTCTTTTCCCAGGGGGCCTGTCGAGGGCAGTTCCCCAACAGACAATACCCCAGGTAGTCTTAAGGCCGAATTACCTAGAAGCGGGAGGACAAGAAGCTTCACTGTGGGCGGGCCGCCCTGCCGTCGCCAATCCGTCCACAGCCCGGGCTCTGCCACTCAGGCTGGGAATAGCTCGTCTTCCAGCACCAAAGGGCTCATTTTTTGGCAAAATGTGGAACAGTGGGCATCCGACTAAAGGGTCCACCGATCTCACCAGGAGCCCCAACACCCAGGTGGCACAGCCTGAAAGGACCGAGCTCAGGAACCATACCTCGTAGCTCTGTTCTCTAAGGAGCTGAGATACGCCACTGTGTCCCCTGCGGCTACAACACACGGGTACACGAAGCAGAGGGTGGAAGTCAAAAAGGCCTCTCCCCTCATCACTCCGATGACCCACTTCTGGAGTTTGTGTTTCCTGTGCCTGGGGGCAGGAAGCTTCTGCCCAGGGACACAATAGGGTCCCATCAACTGGAAGATGTGACCTGGTCATTGGCCCCCTCCTGCTGGCAGACCAGCGGGCCTGTGGGCTCACTGGAAGAGCCAGGGCTGTGCAGTGGGGCAGGGGGGTGTCGGGAGCCCCCTTGGGTGTCTGGCTCTTGGTGTTTCCACACCCACTGCTAACAGTAAGTGGCAACCGCGGCGATCACAGCCCAGCCAGGGCATGACGACCAAGGGCTGGGATCCCCAGGGATGAAGTCTGGATCACCCCACCAGGAAATAACCAGAGCAGCTGCAGCATGAGGCATAAGGGAGATCTAGGATGGGGGCGGACGAGGGACCAGCTGTAGCAGCAGGGCCTGTAGCCAGGGCCACTGGTCCTCTGAGGCGGAGACGGTGCTGGCTACCGCCTTGTAGGGCTCTGTTGGGTCAGACCCAGACCCCGCCTCCCAGGAAAGAAGGGAGAGAAGACAGCGCAGCTCTGGGTGAGTTGAGGGGTGGACTGTCTGGCACAAGCCTTCTGCACCCCTTCAGACCCTCCCGGCCTCCCTTGCGTGTTGCGCTAGCTCTGCCTGGGCTGAGTGACGTGCAGCTTGCACAGCCTGCCCACACCCCACCCCCGGCCCACCCCCGCCCCGCGCCCCTCACCTCCACCACCCGCCATGGGCCTCAACGCGGGGCCCCGACGTTCGTATCACGATCCAGAAATGCGGAGTCGGTGCCCCAAGGGGCAACTCTTCCACCAAGGGGAGGAGAGAAATAGTGGATAAATTCTTCCCCCTTCCTCCCCACCAGGAATGGTACCTGGCATCTCAAGGTCACAGTCTTATTCTGCAGGCACGTGTAATGGTAGCCAGCTGGATAAAGCATCCTTCTGCTAGCTCTCCCTCCTTCTCATTTTCTCTACCTCCCTCCCTCCCTGCTCCTCTCTGGGGTTGTTCTGCAGAATAAAATGAGGGTGCGTGAGCCTTCCGCTTGAAGCTCTGCTTCCTGGGGAAGTCTGGACAAAGCACCATCCGTGTGCTGACCCCCAAGTGTGTGCCTCGGGGCCAGACTCCTCCTGAGCTCCAAGTTCTCATACCCAGCTACAGCAGAGGGACCTTAGGCTGAACAGGTCCAACACGGAACTCCTGATTTCCCCCAAACCTGCTCCACGAAAGCTCTCCCCATCCTACCACGTGCCCAGAACCCCGAGTCATCCGTGAGTCACGACGTGGCATCTGTCAGCACATCACATCATTTCTGTCCTCAAAAGGCCTCCAGAACCTGACCACTTTTCACCACCTCCATCGCAGGACCCCATTAAGATGGAGGTCAGCTCACGTGACTCCTCTGCTCAAAGCTCTCCAGTCGCATCTACCTCACCGAGAGTAAAGCCAAAGTCCTTACCCGTAAGATCCCGGCTTCCAGTTCTGTTTCGCACCTAATCTCCTACTCCTCTCTCCCTCCGTCACTCTGCACCAGCCTCCCCGGTCTCATTCCGTTGAAGACGTTGGGCATGCTCCTACCTCAGGGCCTTTGCACACGCCGGTCCCTCTGTCTAGAACGCACTGCCCCAGATATCCACAGGACCGGTTTCATTCCCCCACCGCCTGCCTCCAAACGTCGTCTTGATCCATTGGACTGCGTTAAGAACTTCTCGTCAAAAGACACCAGTAGAAGAACGGAAGAGGGCCCACCGGATGGGAGAAGATCTGAACAAGACGGGGAAAGGGACAGAACACGGGAGAGGCACATCACCCCTGACAGAGAGGATAACTGGGGTGTGAGAGGTGCCCGGCCTCATGGGTCACCAAGGAAATGCAAATTAAGCCCACTACAGACCGCTGGAGAGACCAGACTCGAAAGGGCTGACACTATCTAGTCGGCAAGGACGAAGAGCATCCAGATGCAAAGCCGTGTGCCGGCTCAGCCCGCCCAGCAGGTCTCCTGCACACGTGCCCCACAGAACGGGTCCTGTGTGCACCAGGGGAAGTGCTAGAATGGCCCAGGAAGCACTGTTCATAGGCCTACCCCAACCACACTCCCATACCCTTCCCTGCCTCACTCATCTTCCCCCATGGACCTTATCTTCTGGTACATTATGTCTTTGACTCCCTTGGTTTGGCCTACAGTCTGCCTTCCCCCGCTAGCATACCAGCTCTAAAAACACCAGGAAGTTTTATCCACTTCATCCATTGCTGCCACTTCTAAAGCTTTGCACCGTGCCCATTAGCACCAGCAGGCACTCAGTATTTCGCTGAATTAATCGAATTCCTCGTTTGCACAAGGAGGCAAAGAAGTCACTGATTTTTTTGAGGAGATTTGGGTGCATGCGTCTACATGCCTGACACACCCCAAGTTCTCATTAAAAGTTGGCTGTTCTCATCTCAAGCCTGAGAGTCTGACTCAGAGACCGAGATCTCTGTCCTGGAGGACGGAGTGGATTTACCTGACCTCTGTGAAGAGGGCCCAACCTTAGAAGAGGGGTACATTCTGGCTACATACTTTGTGATTAAATAGGGACGTTGTTACTGGAGGACCAAAAATCCCACCTCTTGGGATTCCTCAGAACTCTCAGTGGGCAGATGAGGTAGGTTGAGAAACCACAGGCATCTGGTCTTGACTGGGGAGAGAGAACCAGGCGGTGTTGAGTGAGGAACACCCCGCTTGGAAGATGGGTCATCACCTCAGAGTAGCTGGCAAACAATTCGGTGCATTGCAAACAGCAGCTGAAGAGAAAATACGTGTGTGCCACAGAGAAAGGGTACCGAGTGACCAGAAATTTTTGGTTTCACCTATACATATATGCGGGTGTGCGCTCGTTCATCATGTTTCTAATTGTGGGTAAGGGTAAAAAGAAAAAAAGAAAAAAAGTTTGAAAGCCGCTGGACTTTGGGAAATTAGGACCTGGGCTCCAATCCAGGCTCCATCAGCCCTCCAGCTGCTGAGATTTGAACATTTCAAAGCCCCTAGAGCCATGCCTACTTTTAGGAAGTTTCCAGGAACATTTGTTAACCCTGGCTCCCAACCCCGGAGGGCTGATAATGTGTGTTATCGGGACAGGATTCATTAATTCAGCGGGTAGTTACTGAGTTCTGATTCTGTGTCAGGCACTGGGCTAGATGCTTGGCACAGATCAGTGAACAAAACAGACAAAGCCTCAGGCCTCGCAGGGCTTATGTTCTAGCACGTGGACACACAAAACAAACAGTATTAGGTGTTGGGGGATGGCTGTTAGGAAACACATCTATTCCAAATGCTGCAGGGTGAGGGGCCTGAGAAGCGCCAGGCAATAGGGGCAGAGACAGGGATTTTAAATAGGGTGGTCTGGGTAGACCCAGACCACGAGAGAACATTCCAGCAGGCTTGGAGGTTAAAGAATTAGCGGTGGCAATGTCCAGAGGAACAGGCAGAGGGTCAGCCTGTGCAAAGGCTTAAAGTGAGTGCCTCGCAGTCCCAAACAGCAAGAAACCGGTGTGGCCAAGGCAGAGGGTGTCAGGGAGCAAGGGGCGGACGGAGGCAGTGCAGACCCCGAAAGGCCACCAGGACGATTTGGGCCTGTTCTGGGTGGGCCAGGAGCCAGGGTAGAGGAGTGACGTGAGCTGAGTTCTGGTTCAAATCTGTGGCGAAGTCACTGGCTGCCTGCTGCCTCGAAACAAGCACAACGGGGCAGGGGTGGGAAGAGGGGACAGGTTAGGTGGCAGTGACCGGGGCCGGAGCAAGGGCTGTGAGGGACCGGGGAAGCAGTCAGGGTCTAGAGGCATTTTGGAGACCAGAACTGACAGGTTGGATGAAGCGAGCGACACCGGGGTCCAGGATGATGCCCCAAGTTTGTGGCCCGGGAATGTGGAAGGATGAGGCTCCCACCCACCACAGTGCAGGGAGTGGGGGCGCCAGAGCCCGGGGGGACAGGTGTGGTGGGCCAGGGAGGCTGACTCGGTCCTGCTGAGGGCCCTTCAAAAAACAGAAAGAAAAGCTCCCAGCCAAGTTCTCAGAAGGCAAACTAGGGTGGGCCAGTCTGAGTCATTACTTTTTAAGTGAAAAATGAATGGCTTGGAGTTACAGCGAAATCTGTCAAGAAATCACTCTAGATTTCTGGTTCTCAAAGATCAGTTATGCCCGTTGTTCTTCTGAGAGTATCAGCGCCCTTCCAAGAGTAAGAGGAACCCACAGGCAGATTACAGTTGGAACTTCCCCTAAATAAACTTAAGGTCATTTCAGAACGCGGCCTGCAGACCCGGGTTCGCGTAAGAACAGTAAACTGAGATGCCACAGAGGGTTTCCAACTAGGTTTTATTTTAGTTCCAATGTTATCGGCAACGATACAGGAGCAGTTCAGGCAAATATACCACCTTAAATACATCGGAGGAAAAACTCACTGTGTCAAGCACGTCTCACACTCCAGCAAATGAACGTAAAGACAGGGAACAAAGTTAGCAGCATGAAATTAAAGTGCTTTTTGCCACACTTCGGTCAGAGTCTTTCTCTCAGTGGGATAAATTTAATTTTACTCATTGTATAAGAAACTCAAAATTCCATTCACCGCCCAGGGGCTACATTCAAAAAAATTCATGTTTAGTTATTCGAAATAAAAAAAATGATTCCCCCCAAAAAGCACAAAGTTCATTGGAATCGTGTGACACTGATTTCTCCGGACACGCTGTGAAGTGACCACCATCTAGGCCTGGCAAAAAGCTCAGAACATCCTCCTGCCATGTGACCATCGAGGCAACACCCACCACTTTGCCCCACACGCCGTCCGCTGAAGGTCTGAAAGGCAAGCAGGCACCTGGAGAAGAGGCCACCTGCGTGGCCACCCACCAGTGAGCAGAGGCCACCAACTCATTTCCCGGAAGCTGGAGGGCGGGGGGATTCAGGAGGACAGGCCCCACCTCTGTGCCAGAGCCCCACCTCTTTCTGGGAGAGAGAGCTTTCTGGTTTCTAGGAAGTTCTCCGACCTGAGCTGCAGAGGCTGCTTGCCCCAGTTAACGCTCTGGGGACAGGAACCTGCCCCCTCTTCAACCAGTAACGATCCCAAACTCAACAGGAAACATTTCTCAAAGTCCACACGAGGTTGATGAGGGGAAGAGGCTCTGGGGGTCAGGGAGGGTGGCTGCTGGGTTTCCCACACTGTCTCTCGGCCAACTGCAGCCTCAGCAGCACAGGAGACTTAGTCAGGAGGACTGACTGGTGGCCAAGGGCAGCCTGGGCCAAGGCGGGGGGTGGGAACACCTCTTAAGGGGCATAACGGGGATGCGATCAAGCTAACCGTGCGAGCTCTCGGAGCCTGTGAGCCCCTCACAGGGCAAGGTCAAACAGCCCTGTTCTCCGTGGACTCCACATTCTCCAACCATCCCGGACGGGGCGCCCCCCTCCCTCCGCCATCTTGCCTTCTGCTACATCCTCTAACTCTCTGGACCAACCCATCTATGACCAATAATAAAACCAGGCTACACAGGCTAAAGACTGAACACAGAACAAGGGACATAGTGAAGAGAAGGGAGGCCAAGCCCCTCCTCAACACGGTACCAGCTACCTGCTCTCTCCACACGCCCCTCCCCTCGGCCACCGACCCCACCCCGGCTTCTGCAACATCTTTCCCGCCCCCTCATGGCACAAGGCCCCCCCCTCGGCCTCCAACCCAATCTCTGCCTCCAAGACGTGTGGGAACCGCTCTGCCGATGCAGCGAAGCTCAGAAGCTGAAAAACCAAACTGACGCTCAGGCAGCAGCCCTTCCGGAAATGCGTTCCAGTGCGATCGGGGAAGAAATCCCACCCTCCCTCGGGCGACCCTTCTTTGTGAGCGTGGAGCGTGGAGCGGAGCGGACGTGTGGTCGGGGGTTAGTGTCGCTGGAGGACGGGGTCTGCCTGACGCCCTCGGAGGCGCCGACCGGGAGTCCCGCGGGGCCGGCGGATCCCGAGACCTTGTCAAGCACTCAAAAGAATCTCAGTCAAGTGCACCCGACAAAGCAAAGACTCGACTCCTCGGTACCATGCGGTCCACGGTCATGATCAAAAAAAAAAGTCTCCTTTAGGGGTACGAGCCTGAAGATCTTCCTGCAACGGCAGGCAAAGGGGGGGGAAACTAGCGTTTCAGGGGCTCAAAATGGTATGAGACGGGGGTGCTTTCGCTCTCAGGGTGGCAGCACCGGACGGGAGCTGCCCGGGGCCCCGGTGGGGGCCACACAGCACGGGCCCTCCCCAGGCGGGCTGCGGCGCCAGGCTGCCCACTATCTGCTGGGCTGCAGGTACTGGTGCGTGAACATGTTGAGCTCGCTGTCCAACCAGCCGGCTTTGTTCCTGCGGAGAAAGGGTTAATTTGTAGCGCTCACAGCTGCCGACAGGTGACACCGAGTGCTGTTCTAAGGACACTGGACTCATAGCCTCATTTACTCCTCTGATAACCCCCACTTTGCAGGTGAGAGAAAGAGACCCAGAGAACTTATGACATAACTTCCCACAATCACGATTAATCAGCCGTGGAGCCAAAAGTAAGGCCTGTCTGACATTCAAGCCCTATGTCCGCTTCACCTGACCACAGGCAGGACCCTGAACTGTCCGAAAGTCAGTTTTCCTGCCTGTCGGTGGGGGGTCGGGTTGCTGGATATGCGGCCCATACGGGCTCACCCCGTCCTTGTTGGCTATGAGCAGCAGAGGCATCGGCGACCACCCCCCCGCCCCCACCGCCAAGGGGTCCTTGAAACTGACTCGCCCAGGGCAGTGGGCGGGGAGGGCACATCAGCCCGGGAAAGTCCACCGTTTGCCCAGGGGTTGGCACTGACGTCAGGGGCGGGAGCAGGAAGCGCAGGGTCCCCGGGTGCTGATGTTATCTCAGGCTGAGCGGGCTGAGGACCTTTGCGGAGCGCTTTCTGGTTCAGCTCTGTGGCTCTGTCATGAAATCTCGCTCCATTTTACAGACGAAAACAATGAGACTTAAGAAAGCTCGGTGATCCGCCCAAACACGAGTGCCTGGGCCAGAACCCAGGCCTCTGGCTCCTTAGATTGACCCCCCCCGGCAAAGCTTGGACAGAAGCTCCGACTTTCCACAGGGACCCCGCACGGACCTGGGTGCCAGTGGGGGCTCTGCCCGTCACCAGCTGCCTGACCAGCTTTCCGACGGGTAAAAATGCCGACGTGGCCCCTTCCCTGCGCCCAGAGAAATGGAGTAAAGCATGTGGCGGGTCCAGCCCAGAGACCCCGGTGCACAGTAGACAGAGAAAGACCACGAACGTGCGGAGTGTCCCGGGGTGCGGGAGCCACGCACACCTGGATCCTCTCCTCCCGGCCTCGCCACTGCCTGTGGGACCCCAGACAAGTTACTTAACTCCTGGAGGCTGCAATTTCCCCTTTTAGAAAACGGAGATAGGTGACACGACCCTGCAGGGACACGGACGGGTGAGCGGCACGGCGGCCGTCAAGTGCCTGAGGTGCTGCTGAAGGAGAAGGTGCCCGTGAGCGGTCCCTTCACGGCTCCCTTCCGCCCGGCTCCTCCTCCGCCAAGGCCCCGACGGAGGGCGTCCGCAGGGCAGTAACTCTACATCCTGTCGAACGTCCAGCGCTGGCACCGTATCTGGCACCCAGCAGATGCAAACAGCTCACGCGGAGTGAAGTTCACGTCCACGCAAGACACAGACAAGCAGCCAAACACGGCTGCGCCCGGGCCGCACACCGGAGCCCACCGCCTCCGGCCTCCCAGGGCGACCTCACCTGAGCAGCTTTGCTTTGCTCTGAAGTGAATCGAGAACCTCGATTTTCTTGTTCATGGCGGCGATGTCCTGCTCCAGGTTCTCCCGGGTGACGTCAACTTGCTGGCACAGGTGGGCAAAGGTCCCAGACAGTTCCCTGAGTGGGAGAGAGTCGGGATCAACGGGGCCACGTGGCTGGTTTGCAGAACACGGGCACTGGCTAGATCCACCTGGTGCCCATCGGTCAGCCGCTGGCAGCTCTGCCCTGCCCCACGCCGGTGTGGCAGAATCTTCTCCGCCCGCTGCCCAGACCAAGGACGCCACACACGCTCAGCATCACCACAGTGAGAGACCCAGGAGCACCCTGCCTGGGGCACAGCAGGCGGGGATTCAGATCCCAGCTCTGGCGCTAATCACCAAGTGGCAGGGGGAAAGGGACCGCCCCTCGAGCCTCGGTTTCCCCATCTGGAAAAAGGAGACGCCCGCACAAACAATGTCTATTTCAAAGGGTTCACAGAGAAAATGAAAAATTAGGTGCGAGCAAGGGGCCCACCACGCAGCAGCGTGAGGAAGGCAGGCCGGCACTCCTCCCGCCCCGACTAGCCAGGCAAGCAGCCTGGCCCCCTCCTGCCCAAAGCCGTGCCAGGAAGACAGGGCCGGGTCTTAGAATTTCAAAGCTCTGCCTACAGACCTTGAAAAAACACTACAAGTGACGTCCCTCGTCCGCCCGCATCTCCCTCCCTTGGGGGAACAGAGGCCTAACTGGTCCCGGCCCCGGGCATAGGGTGTCCCCGGAAACAGCTTTCTCCCCATCCCTGGTCTCAGAGCCGACACTGCACGGCTGAAGGCCAGTGTCAGATGATGCTTGGGATCCAGCGGTTTCCGGGGCAGGTCCGAGGGAAGCCAGCGGGAAGTTCTGAAGCAAAGGAGCCGGCCCCGGCCCCGCGGTGGACTCACTGCTGGACTTGGTGGCTGCAGTTGGAGCCGGTGTAGCTGATGATGAGTTGTAACTTCTCGCTGGCATATTCTACGAACTGACGCTTGAAGGCCCTCTCCTTGGCCCTGGTGGTCCAGGTCAGACGCTCGTAGACATACAGGAGGCCATAGAGCCCGAAGGACAGGGCAATGAGCCGCCAGCCCACCGCTTTCCACACCTGCAGAGGCACAGCGATCAGCCGATGTGGACCCTCTGCCGCCCCCCTGCCTCTCCCAAGGGCCCCAAAGAGCCTTTGTGTCTCTCCTCAGAACGCCTCCTTCCACACCTCTTTGATCCCACGGAGGCCAGAAGGGCAGGAACCTAATTCAGAAACAGGGTAACTTAGCGTTGGTCACGCGAGAAGACTTGTGCTAGGAGGTGGGGGCAGGGGAGTGGCGGTTAGGGAGTGTGGGGGGTAGGGGAGCGTTGGGAGTAGGGGAGGAGGCACTAGCACCAGAAGCATGGAACCAGACACGCAGAATCCCTAAGGACAAAAGCAGGTGCTCTAAAGTGACATTCCATCCTGGGGACACTGACGAGTAGAATTCCTCATGTCTTTCCTCAGAGGGTGGCTTCTGTCGCTCTGGTCCGTGACACTTTAGTTCGAGGCAGCGCGGTCACAAAAAGCACGGGACACGGAGCCAGAAATCAAGGCTTCAGTGCCACCTGCCGTCCTGGTTGAAACCCACGCCAAGTTCTTTACACACGTTCCTCCCAAAAGAGGCCTGATGGTCTCTCCAGGTCTCAGAGTTGTTTGGGTAAAATGGGCTATCTGACAGGGTCCCATGACCACCGAGTACCGGCGCCTCGGCTAACGACCCTCTGCCAGGTCACCGTCTGAAAAAAGCTACACGGCACGCCAAGTCTGTGGAGACGGAGAGCAAGGGGCCTCAGCTGTGTCCACCCCAGTCTTCCGAGCTGAGAGCACAATCCCCAGCAGTTTTGTCCCTGTCACATCTGCCACCACTCTACGGCTCGAACGACCACAGCAGAGAGAGCGAGCCCACATCCCCAGCAAACTCAGGGTGAAAGTGTCCTGGCTGCAGTGTGTCGTGCGTCAGGACGTGGGGAGTACCCCAGTCACCAAGAAGGCAGCCTGCGATCTCAGGCTTTGGAGTGGAAAGGAAAGGGCAAGAAAACCAGGGGACAGACACACAAGGGTTCAAGGCCCAGCCTGGTCTCTCAGCCCAGTTTTACTCTGGGCTTCCTCACCTCCTGGCCACGCCCACCTGTCTGGACTCCAGCTTTGTCACCTTCTCGGGTCCCTTCCCCGAAGCCTGTCACGTAATAGAGGCCTTCAGGTCAGAGTTCCAATCCTAACTGTCTTTGGCGAGCCACCCAGACTTTCCTCCTCTGTCACACGGGAGCGGTGCCGTCTGAATGTCGCGTCAGCTGACACTTCAAGAAGTCAATGACTAACACGCCGAAGCTCAGGCTGAGGCCGCACAGCTCCCGAGGCCAGAGACCACCATGAGAAGCCACCGGTGGGCGTGAAAACGCCGCTGTGTGGACTCGGGGACCCTGACCAGCACCGTGCCCCTCGGGCCCCACCCGCCTGTCCTCCAGCCCCCACCCTTCCCGGGCAGGGCTGCCCACTGACCACGCCTCCGACAACGAGAATGCCCATGGAGGTCCTGGACGTCAGGGAGGCCAGGCCGGTGACCATGGAAACCATGAGCTCTTCCTGGGTGAGGGAGCCCTGCGGCAGTGGGGGCATGCTGGGGTTGGCTGGCGTCAGGGGGATGGGGCGCTGCACCTGAAAAGACACGACAGGAGGGGTAAGAAGAATGTGGCAGGTCTCTGGTTCAACAGAGTCCTCAGTGACCCTCAGGACCAGGGGTCCTGGGACAGGGACACAGAGCGGCTCTTCGGTTTCCAAAAAGGCAAAAAGAAAATTAAGCTTTGCGTGCAGCAAGGAAGGACTGAAGCTTCGTAACAGACCTGCCAGCCCCAAGGTGAGCACTGTGGGGACCCCACAAAATGCGAGCAGTGGCAGCCCCCAATGCCTCGGTACAATTCCCCTGAAGTGGGGGTGTGCACCAGGCTCAGTACACACGTGAGTTTGACAGGTAGAGACATGAGTGGTCTTAAAAATCTAAATTTTAAGGGCGCCTGGGTGGCTCAGTCAGTTAAGCGGCCGACTTCGGCTCAGGTCATGATCTCACAGCACATGGGTTCAAGCCCCACGTCGGGCCCTGTGCCGACAGCTCAGAGCCTGGAGCCTGCTTCGGATCCTGTGTCTCCCTCTCTCTCTGCCCCTCCCCTGCTTCTGCGCATGCGTGCTCTCTCTCTCAAAAATAAAAATTTTTTTAAAAATCTAAATTCTAAAACGGTGGTATGTGGATAGACTTAAATCATCTATATTCACAAGTCACACGCTTCATTTGATATACGTTAGAAAAAAAACTCAGCTAACGTTTTTGATTCCGCAGATGTCGGTGCTTAAGTCAAGGCTACGTGGATTTGTGGCAAAAACCCGGACCGTGGTGTGGTAGCACACGTGCCGCGGCTGAAACCGCAGGGAACCCCCTGAGAATGGCTCCTAGGTCTGGAGACAGGTGCAGACTGACCTCTGGCGACACCCAAGGGTGCGGGACACTGCTTGCCTGGTCACTGTAGCCCATCAAGGCCCGGCGGCTGTTCTTGGGGCCCAGGAACCTATTCACCAGCATGGTCCACCCGAGTGAAAAATGGAACTCGATGTCCTCCTGGAAGTCAGCACACAGCTTGTCACAGTTCAGGTCGTAGCTGAGGGAGAAGCACTGCCGAGGGACCAGCATGTCTATCTGACTCCGCACAGACGCAGGAAGGAGGGGTTTCAAACCATCTGTCGGGAACACAAACGAGGGGAAAGCGCATCGGCTCGGCCCTGTGCCACAGCGGGGTCCAGCCTCGAAAGGGAGGCCGTGCCAGCCTCCGCCGAGGACGCGGACCGCTCTGCAGGAATGGCCTGTGGCGCCACAAGGGCCCCTCCCAAGAGGCAGGCCAGCTGGCCCCAGGGGTGTGTGGACCGAGGCTCCAACACCTGCTGACGTTTATGCCTCGGGTGAATTTAAGGACAGGCCAAACTCTCAGCCTGTGACAGTCCCGTGTGGTAACTCAAGCCGGCTCCCCGAGTCTGTGTGTGGAACACAGGCTCCACACACCCCAAGAACCTGAGGATACCGGACAGACTCATCGTCAAGAGTGACAGACAAGGAGAGGCCATTATTTCTGTGGACTGGTCTCCAAAGCTGACCGCTGGGCAACCCAAAGCCCCAGTCTCAAGTCCCCACTGACCTATCATGTCCTGCTGCATGGTTTGCAGAGAGCTGGTGATGGCTGTGGAGCAGCGGTCGGACATATTCCGGCCCAGTCCTTCCTCTATATGGCGGTGCAGTTCCTGCAACAGGGAGGCAGAGGTTCAGAGAGGCAACGCCCCCGTCAGGAGTTCGTTCTGGGGACCCAGGGGACAAGGAAGCCCGAGGCTGGTCAGCC
Organism: Panthera uncia; assembly: GCF_023721935.1. Taxonomy (NCBI): domain Eukaryota; kingdom Metazoa; phylum Chordata; class Mammalia; order Carnivora; family Felidae; genus Panthera; species Panthera uncia. The sequence continues at coordinate 95,978,387 of NW_026057585.1, forward strand.
CGCACCCAGCAGGTGACCGCGGAACGCGGAGTGGAGCCTGGGTCCTATCTCCCTGGCTGAGGGACCCTGACGCAGACCAGCAGGGGCCGAATCACTGTCACGTGGCAATTCCACCCAGCGGCCCAAGGGATTAAGGTGAGTCCCCGTGCAGAACACCTGCTGCTTAACGACTCACGTTCTTGTAGACCTTGAGGACCACTGGGGAAGGGTGGAAATCCATCTGGTATTCGTCCACCAGCACGGAGAGGCGCCTGATCTCCTCCGCCATCGCAGTGGACACCTGCGGGAGAGGGGCGCGTACCGTGAAGCATGGAGGGCAGGTGAGCCTGGTTCCCTCCTGCAGCACCAGGGGAGCCTAACGAGTCCTCGCAGACCGCATGAGCTTCCCCACAAGCCAGCGGTCTTCTCAGCTCCCCTACGGCAGGAAAGCTTTTGAGGGAGAAGGGATGTCCGAATGGCGGGCAAATGCTCCTCGGAGATGTGGAGGGGAGGCAGGCCCAGAGCACAGGGACTTGCCCAGGGTCACACGAGGGACCAGGGAGCCCAGGGGAGGCTATGCGCCCGCTCCAGTCAGGGCCACAGCTTCCTTCTGGAAGGCTGAGAAACCGCCAGCACCCTGGACACTCCTAGGCAGTCCAGGTCGCCCAGAGTGCTTCCTCCACGATCCTCACCTGCCTCTCCACCTCCTCCGTGATCTGTTTAATCCGCAGCTTATAGTCCTGCGCCAGGAGCTCCAGCTGCTTGTCAATAAACCTCAGCCGCTCTTGCCGTTCTTCCCGCATCTCCAGGCAGTAGACCCTGAGAGAAAGCGCGCTGGGCTCAGGAGCGGGTCCCCACCCGACCAAGCGGAGGAGCGAGGGGACGCCAGGAAGGCTGCACATGCCCCAGCTGGGGCCCCAGCAATGTCAGACGGTGCCCAGAAGCATGTTCTCCCCGTTCCCGAGCACCAGCCCTGTGCCCTTAGGTCTGCCAGCTGGGAAGAGGTGGTGGGGGACCAAGGAGGATGCTTGGGGAGGGGGGGAGGGGGGCGTTTAGAACAGATTCTGCTCATTAATCCGGGCAAAAAAAAGCTCAGCCTCACTAGTCATCGGGGAAATGAAATTAAAAAGAGGTACGACTCTACGCAGGCAGGAACCTGGCAAAAATCACCAAGTCTGAAGTGCCGGTAAGGCTCGGGGAATGCACAGTCCCAGCACGCACCGCGGGGGAACTGGGGACGTGTTCAGACGTTTCAGAGGGCATCAGAGGAAAACGCTAAAACTGAAAATGCACACACCCTAGGACGAAACAGTTCTGCCTCCAGGAGTTAAGCTCCTAGACATACTCTTACAAATGTGCACAAGGGGCCACTTGAACCGGTGTCCTCTGCAACAGGGTTTGCAACAGAAAAGAATTAAATCTAAAAACTAATCCATTGGCCGGGGCACCTGGGTAGCTCGATCAGTTAAGCGTTCGACTCTTGGTTTCAGCTCAGGTCACGTTCCCAGAGTCGTGAGATCGAGCCCCATGTCTGGCTCTGTGCTGACAGCGCAGAGCCTGCTTGGGATTCTCTCTCTGCCCCTCCCCTGCTTGCACAGGTGTGCGTGCATATGCTCTCTCTCTCTCGCTCTCTCTCAAATAAATATCAAAAAATAAACAAAACTAAAAATCAACCCATGGGAAAATGAGGTATATTGTCAACGGGATGCTCTATCTCAGTTAATAGAAACACCAACTCTGTGTTACCAGCTCTGTGTTACCCGAAAGGGATAGGGAACAAAACCAAAGCCAAGTGGAAAGAAACACAAGGTGTCCTGACACGTTCAGTACGACACCCTGTCCACATGCCTGAGGCACATCCACAGCAGGATTATGTATTCTTCAGGATTTATGCAAAAGTACTTTCTAAATGGATGATGGGGCTACACAGCAAATTCATGGCTGTCATTGCCTCTGAGGAGTGGGCAGGGTGACAGTGGGGGAGGGGCTGAAGACTCAAAGGGTATTTGATGTTTTTTGTTTTATTTCAACTTTAGGATAATATAAAGCAAACACTAAAGAAAGCAAGATGTTTTTACGTTATTCTCTGTATTTTCCCATATTTTAATTTCTATTAAAAACAAAACAAAACAACAACAAAAAACGGGGCACCTGGGTGGCTCAGTCGGTTAAGCATCTGACTTCAGCTCAGGTCATGATCTCACGGTTCGTGAGTTCGAGCCCTGCATCGGGCTCTATGCTGACAACTCAGAGCCTGGATCCTGCTTTGGATCTGTGTCTCCCTCTCTCTCTGTCCCTTCCCTGCTCAAGCTCGCTCTCTCTCTCTCTCTCTCTCTCTCTCTCCCTCCCTCTCTCTCTCTCTCTCAAAAATAAACAAACATTAAAAAAAAAAAAAGTTATTTTTAAAAAACTGTGCCCTGGGAGCACCTGGCTGGCTTAGTGCAGTGGAGCATGCGCCCTTGTTCCTGGGGACTGAGCTCAAGCTCCACGATGGGTGTAGAGATTACTTATAATAAAATAAAATCTTTAAAAAAACCAAATCCACGTCTCCTGCCTCTAGCTCTGAGAAACGCTGCCATGCTCAGTGTGGTGTCGGCTGAGGCCTCCAACATCGGGCTTGTGGGGCAACACTTCTAAGAACCACCACACAGACCACGTGGGATGACCAGATACCCACCCAATGGCCATCCTCGCCAGGCTGCTCCCTGGGGATCTCACTAGTCCCGGTGGCACCGCAGAGACTCAGCTCTGCCGGCAAGTCCCCAGGCTGGGGTGAGTGATCCCTTCCCAGCCCTGCCCTCTGCGGGCACGCGGTGTCGGGTTCTTACCGCTGCTCCTGTGCCGCAACGTGCAGGGAGTCCATGATGAGACGCACCGCTTCCGCGATCTGCTTGGCCCGGACCGTGTGCTGCTCGAACTTGGTCTTCACCGCAGACTGGGAGATGCACTCCTGGAACAGACAAGAGGTGCTAAGGAAGGCGGAGGCCACTGGGGTCCACCAGCCCCAGGCGAGGCTCTGGCGTTCACTGCCAGGGTCATGGCTGGCGGGGGCCGGGGAGGCACAGAATAATCAAACGCTGGAATCAAAGGGCTCACCTCAAATCTCCTTTCAAAGTTCTGAAACTCAAACATCCTCACTTGAAAGCCTTCTGCAAGAGCGCCCCCTAGGAGAATTACACCATATTAGTCCGGAAACAACAGCAGAAGGAAATGGTAACATCGTCCAAAGCCAGCCGACGGGGCACTTGGCTTAAACACTGGCCGAGAAGCAAAGAGCTTCTCCCTCAAGGCTCTTCATCAGAGCCATCTTTACGGGCTGAGCACAAGCCAGATGTCTCAACCATCAGGGAAAAGGAAGTCTGTTCCATCGTACCTCCTTCAGGCATGCCCTGGGCCTTCTGGATCCTGGCGTTGAGCACTTCCTTGGCAGACACGAAGAAGATGCGGTCTCCAGCCTGGCCTCGGTCCACCACGCCCAGCTCATCCACCAGGAAGCTGGTACAACGTTCCATGTGCTGCCGCCGCACCTGAAGCCCAAGCAGATGGGTGGGTGTGACCAGGTGGGTGCCAGCGGCCCCTCCCAATGGAGCCCACAGCCCCGAACTGCCTCTCTTCTAAAGAAGAGGTAAGGTAGTCACATGGTTCAGTATTCCACAGGTACAAACACACACCTCCCACACACATGAGGAATCATCTCCCACTATCGCTGTTCTCTAGCCACCAAGTTCCCCAGAACCCACGTCATGGAGGTTTCTTGGGGCACAGGCTGCCACAAATATTTTATGCACATACAAGCAGAAATGCCTAGACCTGCCCCAAACTACCTCTTGTTAGAACCCACACGGCATCTCACTTTGGTGCCCACAAGGAAAGGAACCCGGAGCCAAGAAACCTAAACTTGGGCTTCACCCTGCCAAGCCGAGTCCTCCCAGGGCCTCGTTTATAAGATCAGTGGACGCCACCGGGAAATCCCTTCTAGCTCTGAAATCCTCAGGTTCTACTGGCAGGTGCTTTCCTCAAGTCGGCAGATTTCCTCCTTCCAAGAACTCTGTTACACGCATCTCATAGACAAGGAGCTTCCCCATCACTGTCCAGCATCAGCCTGCGGGCCGCGCGCCTCATCGTCCCATGTTACCAGTCTGTTACTCCTTTTCCTTTCCTCTCGTGCAAAAAGGTAAAGAACTAGAGGATTTGCCAGTAAGAATCAATTATTCTTTGCTCCTCCCTGAAGCTTCTTTCCTGGACGTCTTCTGAAAGCTGAGCCTGTTCTATGACGAGTAACTCTTTAGGAACTGAAGTGAGCACTGGCCTCAAACAAGGGTGTGGTTGATGCGGTGGGGACGCTTTTCAGGCCTGGATGACAGCCTTTGGAAGAGTAGAGGGAGCAGGGGAAGTGAGCAGAAGTGAAGGGAGTGTTCCTAAAGCCCTCAGAAGACACCGCAGTGACCCCAGGGAACGCCTGGGAAACCTCTAGTGAAGAAGTCAGTCACGGGCCCAACGTGGCCGGAGAGCCCGCGGGGAGGCTCTGGGTGGACACGGTCCCAAAGTGACGACTAAAGAGCTACTCACCTCTTCCATGTACTCAGGCTCCGAGGCGGACGCGTCCCAGCGGTTGTTCAGGATGAAGATGTTCGGGCGGGACAGGCGCTCACTCACCTTGTGGAAGAACTGCTTCTCCTGACGGGGGACAAAGACCTCAGTACACGAGGCGCTGTGCCGGCCAAGGTCGTCAGCCACACGCACCCCCTGCCCGCTCAGCTGGGGTCCAGGGGTGTGGGAAAAGGTGGAGGGGTTACCGTCTGCATCAGGGTGGACTCTGAGTTGGCCACCAACACAAACACGTCGGCGTCCAAGCAAAACTTGTCAATCCAGCTGTCCAGCTCTGTGGTGACGTCGATGCCAGGGCTAGAGGTGACGGGGTAAAGCATCATGAGGCACACAGACCTTGGGCCCTAGTCTTCCTGCTCTGCACAGACTTGAGGCAGCCAGGCAAAGGAGGAGGAAGTTACAGGTGTGAGAGAAATCGGGCCCGGCCTTTACTGGAGGGATAATTACTTTTCATTTCATATCCTTCCTGATAGTCTGAAAATATGTTTTGTGTTTTGTTCCACCCGTGTATCACTTTTATTAAAACAACGGTTTGGGGCGCCTGGGTGGCTCGGTCGGTTAGGCATCTGACTCTTGATCTCGGCTCAGGTCATGATCTCGTGGTTCAGGAGTTTGAGCCCCTCGCTGGCAGCATGGAGCTTGCTTGGGATTCTCTCTCTCCCCCCCTCTCTCTCCCCCTCCCCTGCTCTCTCTCTTTCTCTCTCCCCCTCAAAATAAACATTGAAAGAAAATAAAATCAAAACATTAAAAATAATGACTTGTGGGGCAACTGGGTGGCTCAGTCTGTTAAGTGTCCGACTTTGGCTCAAGTCATGATCTCACACCTGGTGAGTTCGAGCCCCACATTGGGCTCTGTGCTGACAGCTCAGAGCCTGGAGCCTGCTTCGGATTCGGTGTCTCCCTCTCTCTCTGCCCCTCCCCCGCTTGTACTCTGTCTCTCCCTCTCAAAAACAAACATTAAAAAAAATGTTTTTTAATAATGGTTTGTAATTTCGCTTTGCAGATACGCAATTAAGGTGAAATTTTATATTTCTGTGAGTCCAATAAGCACTACAGTACGGTACTTCTCAAGACAGTTATGACCTGCCCCGAAGTGTTCCTTCGAGAGAAATAAAATACCACACGGACCCCAACACCACAAGCTCCCGACCCTAATACACGCACCAACCTCGGGTTACAGCTGAGAACCTCCTCAACTTTTGGGCCTCCCTCCCATCTGTCTTTATGGATCGTCCCTGGGACATTTCCAGGGCACTGATGCCAACGGCTACAGCAGCCAGACCCGGGGAAATCCAGGAGGCGGGAGGATTTGGCGGAGCCAGTAGGAAAGGCCGCACGAGAAGCAGAGCGCCAAACAGGCCCCAGGGGACCCTGGCTGGAGGGTGCAGAGGAAGGAACCCGGAGAGGCCCGGCGTGGACCTCCTACGGAGGCACCTTCCCTCTTACCTGTCCATCAGCACGAGGTCATCCTTCAGAAGTGGGCACTTGGAGTTGGGCCACATCACACTCACCAGGCTGCCAGCATGGAGCTGCTCGTCCTGGTGAAGGGCATGGGCCAGCTGGTTCACAGTCTGACGGGGGAGGAGGAAAAGAATGAAAGAAAGACCGGAGCTGAGGAAGACTCGCTGGCCGCCAGCCCGCCCGTGCCGCCCGGCACGTGGGGCTCAGTGGCCCAGTGCTGCGGCCTAGTCTGCTTCCCCTCCTCCTTTCATTTCACACGGAAAAGCCAAGGGCCGGGCCGAGCCAATGAGAAACAACTACTCTTCACTCCTTTCAAAGGCTGCTTTCTTGGCTGTTGTCCTAAAGCTGCAGTTATTCTGCACTGATGAGTTCTCCACGCACCGAAAGGAGCTTCTGGCCCCAAACGAGAATGCCAGCGGCTCTCAGAAAAATAAAAACGGACCAGCCACGGGCTATTGACTGAGAACCACGGGACAAGTGCAGGAGTCGCCCTCTAGCAACAGCCCAGAAAACGAGGCACATGCACTCTTCTGAGCAAGGAGAAGAGCCACCGGCCTGCTTGGCAACACAGGAACTGGAGCCTCCTGACGCTCTTCAGACCCGCCCGGAAGCTCTCAAACCTGCCCAAGCTCAGCTCTGACAGGCCTTCCCATTTCCCACCGCACGGGCACCACCCTCTCCTTAGAGGTGCTGACTGCCCGGTCACAGTGGACGTCCCGGTTGGTCTACGCCCAGACTCGACCCGCCAGCACACCCCCCCGGCACGGTCCCCGCCACGGCACCCTCACCTTGACGCTCCTCTTCTCCTCCGAGCCCTCTGTGAGGAGGAAGGCCTCGTGACCGTCTGTGCCCTCTACCCGCAGGAAGCAGTTGGTGGTGTGGCCGATCCCCGAGGGCAGAACTTTGTCCCAGAGCATGGCATTGATCACGGTGCTCTTCCCGTTGCTCGTCCTGCGAGGACAACCGGCCGTCAGGGAGGCCACCCGTACCTGCCTTGCAGGCTTCCACACGGAAGCTGCCGGCCTGGGAGCCCGAGTCTCTGCAGTGGCACCAGGACCCAGACAGGGGGAGCGAGCACTCTGTGTTTATGCAAACGGATGGACAAACACCTCTGGCCTGTGCCCATGATGTGCTCCCAGGTCATCACTGCAAACCTACCCGCAGGGGCCACCCTAATCTTGGTAACTAGCGTGGTAATCTTTAACAGGGGTGCTAAGTGCATGCGATTGATTTACTAACCCTCCCTCTGTTACCTATTAATCCCACATTCCTCTCTAGAAGGAGAAGAGAGACTCCTCACGTGTCACAGGAGTCAGATCTCTTGCACAATCCTTGAGCACTGAAAGCTGCAAACAGGAGCCACTAAATCTGTACAGAATCGAAATGTTAAAGGCCCCTGCACCCCCTCACTGATGAACGACCCTCGTCCCTTTAAAACCCTCACTGGGGCGCCTGGGTGGCTCAGTCAGTTGAGCGTCTGACTTTGGCTCAGGTATCTCTCAGTCCGTGAGTTCGAGCCCAGCATCGGGCTCTGTGCTGACAGCTCGGAGCCCGGAGCCTGCTTCGGACTCTGTGTCTCCCCCTCTCTCTGCCTCTCCCCTGCTCATGCTCTGTCTGCATCTCAACAATAAATAAAAACATTAAAAAAAAAAAATTTAAAACCCTCATGGCGACACAGAAACTGAGGAGTTGGCTATTGGGTAACAGTCCACCTTCCTCCCACGTGGCCAGCCTCCTAAATCAAGCGCATATTCCTTTCCTATCAATACTCATCTTTTCTAAGCTTACTTATATATTTTGAGAGAGAGAGAGAGAGAGAGGCAGAGAGAAAGGGAGAGAATCCCAAGCAGGCTCCACTCTGACAGCGCAGAGTCCAACGCGGGGCTCAAACCCCTGAACACCTAAGCCGAAATCAAGAGTCAGACGCTTCACCAACTGAGTCACCCAGGTACGCCTCAATACTCATCTCTCGAGTACTGGTCATTCGAGGGATGGGAGCCGAACTTGGGATTCGGTAACCAAGTCACAGGCCATTAGGGGCAAGACTCAAGGCAGAGTGCCTATTCCTCAGGCCACTGCTGTGTGTATAGCATCCAACCTGTCCAGGTGTCTTTGTTCCCTTTATTAGATTCTAATCTTTCTAAAGATTAGACATAAGAAATACATTTGGTTTTTGTCCCGTTACTGGCAAGTGCTTCTAAAATCCTTGGAATTTTAGCAAGGGGAGTGTCTTTTGTCATTCACAGGAGCCCCTTTTGAGCACACCTGTCTATGCTAATGAGGGGACGGAGGTTGGGGCCCCTACTCTCAAAATGGGCTGGTCACCAGAAAGACCAAGCGATTAGAGAGTTAGGACTTTCAGCCCCACCCACCTACTTCAGGAAAGAGGAAGGGCCTGTGGATTAAACTCCATAAAAATCTTGAACAATGAGGTCTGATGAGCTTCCGGGTTGACGAAGACATCCATAAGCCTGGAGGGTAGCGCTTCTGGCCCTCACCCTGTGCCCCTCTTCACCTGCTGGTTCTTCTGTATCCTTTACACCAAAACAGTAAGTGTGAGTCACTGTTTCCCCAGCTCTGTGAGCAGCTCCAGCTAATTAGCCAAACTTGAGGAGGAGTCATGGGAACCTCCATGTCACTGCCAGTGACTGCCAGTCACTCCAAAGCACAGATTTCCGAATGGCATCTGAAACGAGGCCCGTCTTGGGGGACTGGGCCTTTAACCTGCAGGATCTAATGCTCCCTCCGGGTAGACAGTGTCAGAGCTGGGTTCAGTCTGCAGGACGTGCAGGGTCTGCTGAGAACTGGAGAACCTCTAGTGTCCACTAGACCTCAAAGTGTAACAAGGAGATGTGATGGCTAAAACTGTAAAACTCTTGGAAGAAAACAGAAGAAAAGCCTCACGACATTGGATTTAGCAATTCCTTGGACAGGACAGCAAAAGTCTAGACAACAGAAGTAGGAATAAACTTAATTGGGCTATATCCAAATGAAACACTTCTGGGCATCAAAGCACACAGCCAACCGAGTGAAAAGGCAACGCACAGAACGGGAGGACACATCTACAATCATGTATCCAGTAAGGGGTTAATATGCAGGCTATATACAGAACTCTCACACCTCACAAAAACCCCACAAACAACCCCATCTAAAAATGGACAGTGGGGGCGCCTGGGTGGCGCAGTCGGTTAAGCGTCCGACTTCAGCCAGGTCACGATCTCGCGGTCCGTGAGTTCGAGCCCCGCGTCAGGCTCTGGGCTGATGGCTCAGAGCCTGGAGCCTGTTTCCGATTCTGTGTCTCCCTCTCTCTCTGCCCCTCCCCCGTTCATGCTCTGTCTCTCTCTGTCCCAAAAATAAATTAAAAAAAATAAATAAATAAAAAAAAATAAAAATAAAAATGGACAGTGGACCGGCACAGACATTTCTCCAAAGAAGATACACAAATGGCCGAGAAGCACATTAAAAGATGCTAGGCATCACTAATTAATAGAGAAATGCAAATCAAAACCACGATGAGATTCCACCTCACACCCATGAGGAGGAGCCCCGTGCACTCCCGGGGGGGTTGGAAACCGGTGCGGTCGCTAAGGACAACAACACGGTGGTTCCTCAAAAAATTAAAAATGAAACTACCGTACGATCTAGGAATTCTATTTCTGGGCATGTACCCAGAGCACTGGAAGGTCTCGAACAGATATCTGTACACCCACGTTCATACAGCATTCTTCACAACAGCCAAGAAGTAAAAACAACCTAAGTGTTCGTTCTGGATGAACGGATAAACAAGATACGGTCTATACACACGGTGGCATGTTATTCAGCCTGAAAAAGGAAGGCCATCCCGAAGCGCACAACAGAGGGGACCTGGGGACATTATGCTAAGTGGAAGAGGTCAGTCACAAAGGGACAAACACCGTACGATTCCACTTATTGGCGGTTCCTCGAAGAGTCAAATCCATAGAGACAGAAAGCAAAGCAGTGGCTGCCAGAGGTTGGGGCAGGGGTGGGGGTTCCGGGAGGACAAAAGCGAGTGTTTCATGGGGATAGAGTTTCAGTTTCTCAAGATGAAGAAGTTCTCGAGATGGACGGTGGTGATGACTGCACAACAGCGTGAACACAGTAAATACTACCAGACTGTAGACTTAAGAGCAATCGTGACAATGGGTTTAACGTCATGTGTATTTTGCCACCATTAAAAACTTAAACAGGAGGAAGAGGTACTCAGACTGCGAGGCTGCACAAGCGCCCCCCTCCCCCCAAGGCAGGAAGAAGGTGTGACAGCTTCACAGACTCACCGGCCAAAAAAAGCCACTTTCATGTGCCGCCGGGCCAACACCTCACTGATGCCCCTCACTTTGGACAGGTAGCCTTTGACGTCCACGACCTGTTCTTCTGTCGTAACGGGGTCCAGTTCCGCATTCCTGTAGGTGTCTGGAGGTGGAGACGGAACATGGGTCACCACTCTGTCCGCGGGGGACAGAGGCCCTGGCCTCAGCCCCCCGCCACTGCCCGCTGAAGGGCAACCTCCCTGCTGGGGGCCGCAGCGCAGACACCCGGGCTCCAGAGCAAGGAAGTACTGCTGTGCCACCTCTTCCCAGCTGTGCGACCTCAGGCGACGGAGCCCAGTCTCAGACTCCCGACTCTCACAACAAAGAGCAGTGCCCACCTCTTGCGACTGCCGCAAGGATGAATGAACGACGTCCATTTGAGCACTAGAATGTTCCCTGCCGTCACTTCCAGGCGTTTTACTTACCAACCAGTGTTCCCTACACACCAGGCACTGCTCTGATCACCTTTCAAACACAGTCTCACCCCATCCTCGTCATTTACCTGCCCCACACTCGGAGCCAGGACGGGACCCTGTGCACCTTCATGAGGCCCTTCCTGACCGGCCCTGCCTACTGCTCCAGCAGGGCCTCCTGCCAGCCCCATCCTGCACGGCCCGTCCCCACCCTCGCCATGCTGCCTCCGGTTACTCTGGGCTTTGCTCAGTGCACCCCTCCCCCCCCCACCCCCCGCCGATGCACAGAGGCGCTGCCTTGGGGGGCTCTGGCTCACTCCCACTTAGCCTCGTCTAGCATGGACCGCACAGCCCCCGGAAGCCTTCCCTGACTCCCCCAACCCGAGTGAGGGCCCCCTGTTTGTGCTCCCAAAGCACCCTGTACTTCAGCGCTCACCTCGCCATGGTGTGACCGTCTAGTTCAAGTGCATCGTCTCCCACACGAAAGCCAAACCGTGCGGTCCCCGCACTCAGCAGGTGCACCACAATTGCTAAGCCAGTGGGGACTGGGATCACTGCACTGCTTTTTCCCAGTGGCTCTGACAGGCAGATAGGCAACGGATGACAGAAGCAAATGAGCAAGGTCCGGCCCCACCCCATCTAGTCTTGTACCAGGAAGGCGTGTCAGCTGGCGGAGTACACGGGCGCCTGGTCCCTCGGCACACGCTCGCGGCAACGGACTAAATGTTTATGCCCCCACGACGTGATGGGTCATGAGGGTGCAGCCCTCATGACTAAGATTAGTGCCGTTATCAGAGACCCGGAGAGCTAGCTAACTCCTGCCGTGTGCTTACCTGGGATGTTACACAGGAAACGACAGCAATCCAGGAAGCTGGCCCTCACTAGACACCCAATCTGCTAGAGTCCGGACTCTGAACTTCCAGCCTCCAGAACCGTGACAAGTGAGCTCCTGTTGTTCATAAGCTACCCAGCGTGTGATATTTCTGCTACGGCAACCCGAGACGACGAGGGTACTGGTGACCACAGGCGGCATTCAGAGACCACCGGTGAGTCTCCCCTGCATGATGCCACGAGGGGAAGTGACCAACCCGCCAAGGCCTCCCAGGTCCCCTGGTCACCGCAGTCTCAGACCCATCACCCCTCCTCCTTCATAGGGGCACATGGGTGTGGCTTCTGCAAAGCTCCTGAAAGGAGCTGGGCTCTCGAGCGAGTGGCCACATTTAAAAGAAACAGCCAGAAGACTGACCAGGCGGCCACCATCCCCGCCCCTAGCCAGGGCAGGCCCAAACACATACCCAGAGCACTCCAGCTCTTTCCCCTGCGGCCCACCAACAGGACAGGCCTCCTAGTCTCACAAGAACAAGAACCAAAACAGCCATTCCTAATGCCAGTGCACAGACCCCTTCATTAAGCACGTGTTCGTCCACGGCACCATCAAAGTGAGTGAGTCAGAGCATCACAGACGGTCAGCCGGAGCTCTGGAAGGAGTGACCTGGTCTGCCCCATCTCTGTGTGCACAGAGCCAGGTGCACCCGAGTTACTGCCAAACAAACGGGTCATGAACTGGAATAACTTCAGCTACCAGTCTTCTAACTGTAAAACTCGGATTTTCACGTTAACAAGTATGTGGGGACCACCTTCTCTTGCATCAAGCACCACGCCAGGGGCAGGGCAGAGTCCGTTCTCAGTCTTGGTTTGCTCAGGCTGTTCCAATGAAACCGCACAGACTAGGCGGGTCATACACAACAGACACGTACTGTTCCCAGTTCTGAACTGGAAGGCTCAAATCAGGACGCTGGCCCGGTTAGGGGAGGGCCCTCTCCCAGGTCACAGGTTTCTCACTGTATCCTCACGTGGCAGAAGGGGGCCAGGGAGCTTGGTGGGGTCTCTCATAAGGGCACTAATCTCCTTCACGAATGCTCCCCCATCGTGACCTAATCACCTCCCAAAGGTCCCACCTGTGAACCCCATCACATTGGGTCTTAGGGTTACAACATGAGAATGTGGGGGAATGCAAACATTCAGACCACAGTACTGGAAACATTCCCTCTCTCTAAAGGGAGCCTTAAGAAGGAGCCTGTCACATAAACCAACCCGAAGCCAAGCCACGCTAGTGGAAAGCAGACGGTGAAGCGTGTCCCTGGGGCGTTTCCACTGAACATGGAGAGCTCTGCGGACTAGAATTTAAAAAGCCCTGGTCTCGCTTGAGCGCCTCTTTCACAAACAAGGAAACCAAGGGCAGATGAGACTCAGCTACTGGGTCTGGATGGACAATCCCAGACACAGGAGCTAACGTATACCTTCTAGAGAGGGAGCCTCAGAAAACCAGAGGCTGGGGATGGCAATCGACTGAGCGGGCCCTGGGAACCTGTCCTCCTCTGCTGATAGAGCAGGCACCAGGGGCTGGGCTCAAATTAGTAACTAGTGGAAAAGGTGCCAGTGACGCAAGTTTCCTTTCCACAGCCCCGCTGACTAAAAATATCAGAGAAAGAACACCCTGGGCAGGGACAACCAATACCCGCACAGTCAGGCTGAGGAAAACACCTGGGCTTAGGAGTCAGAGATACCTGGTAGAGCCCTGCTGTGTCACTTACAAGATATCGAGCAAATCTCAAAACCTCCATCTGCTTGTCTTCTACGTGGGACTGAGATTCACCTACCCCTCACGATTAAATGATACAGAATACACAGAATTCTTACATGACAGGTCTCCAGTTTTCCTGGTCCGATCTCCCTGGAGCCCAATTCCACATGATTCCCAAAGCACAACACTGCTGAAGGTGACAACCTACCTGGGGATGAGCTCCCCAGGAGCAAGGCTCTACCTCCCCTCCCCTCTATCCTCCCACCTACATATGGAAACTGACAGGTGTGGGCCCGGCTGAGCAGGCCGCCTGTCTCACCTTCAAGGAAGGTGGCGCTCTCTTGGATGTAGGCCCCCAGTTGCTCAAAAATGCCATTGATCTTCTTCTTGGCAGTGACAAAGTGCTTGAGTGGGGAAGCATTCACCTCAGCCATGTGTCTCTTGTCCTTCTTGACTGTAACAATGGAGTTGCACCGAGAGAAAAGCAGGGACATCGCGCTGCAAGAAAAGACAACGTGAGTGAACCCATGAATGCCCAGTTTAGACGTTCTGCTAGGGCTGTGGCGGGGTGCCATGGGGGGCCTGGGGCTAGCCCTGGGGGCCATCAAGAACACGGGACCTCCAGGACTAGATCCAGGATGGTAAGGTAAGACTGGCATCCTCAAGAGTAGGAAGGGACCGCCGAGGACGTGCGGGCACCCAGACAGCTGGAGCCAGGGCTCTGGGTTTAGGCCTTGCGCTGGCTGATCCCCGCCTGTGGAAGAGCAGCAGACCCAGCCTTGATTCCCAGGGAATCAGGCCGGGATCACGAGGGGACACATGAGAAGCCCTCCTCTCGGTCTCAGGCAGAAAAGTGTGACAGAAACCTACTTCTTTCCTACATATCACCCACCTAAGAAAAAGCACGGATGACTGAAAGCAGTGAAAACAAAGTGATGCTCAAAGTCAGTGACCCCCGCCACCCTCCCCTGGCCATTCTGCTATCCAGGTCACGACGGCCGTAATCCTGAACGGGTTTTTTGTTTGTATTGGTGGTGGTCGGGGGTGGACAAGGAAGGGTGGTACTCAAGCGAGAGGTCTGCATCCACTCTTTACTTAAAAACACTTATTGGTCTCTTTCACTGCAAGCGTGTGCACTGTAGAAAATGCGGGAACTGAAGGGAAAATCCATAACCCCCCTCCTGTGATAACACTATTAATACCTGTCTATCAGCAGTCTGTTTTGGGGTAGATAGCTCTCTTGCCCTCGATCGTTACAGCCTATATTTTCCAAATAGCAGTAACATACTAGGGGCCGTGAAGCTCAGTTCCAAAGCCTTAGAAATTTTTGCTCAAAGTCAAAAGCGGCAGATAGAGCAGAGAAGGTGGCATCCAGATGTGGCTGGAGATCTCTGGTCCCATAAGTGCACTGCCCCTGAGTTCCCATCATGCACAGAGCTATTTCCCCAGCAGGGCCCTCAGATCCTGGATGTCAAAGGACAAAGGCCCCTCCAACCCCACACAGCTGCGTGTGCCTGGTTCTGCGTCTCCAACACCCAGCAAATTCTCCCTCCCAGGCCACCCTAACCATAGTAACATGGGCTCTCCATGGGAGCCAGCACTCAGCACTCACTGCATCTGGGAAATGAGAAAGCTCATGAGGGAACATACACCAGAAACTTCCCAAGCGTGCCAAAAGGTACTGAACAAGTTACTGAGAAGCAGAAAGAACATCCAGAGAAAGTGCACAGTGACTGAAAACTGGTTCTTAGGATCTAATCATCCCAAAGAGTGGGCAGACAGACAGACTCACAGGGAAATATCAACCCACATGTTTTGCATAACTTACAAATTACTTTGTTAATGATTTCTAGGGAGATAAGAAAGACAAGTAACTGTCCATTTCTACCTTCCTCCTCCTTAAATCGCTACAGCTGTGCACTTTTCTTAGCCTGGGGGTCAAGGCGTCAAGGAATTTTGAGGCAACAGAACCCTGAGAAGGGGAATTGGGAAGAAAGCACCCCTGCCTCCTCCAGAGCAGAAGAGGCACTGGGATCAGGCTTCACGTGGCCCAGCAGGTTAAGACTCTAGGAGAACGGGGGATGAGTGCAAAAAGAGAAAAGCATCAAAAGGAAACGGAAAGGGATCTGGATGGAGCGTGACACGGCTGTAGGGGACAGAACCAGAGCTGGGTTCAAACCGTACTCTTTCTGGGCCACGTAAACTTGAGCAAGTTATTTAACCTCAGAGCCTTGAATCCTTCATGTGCAGGACAAGCGTGATGCCACATAGATGGAGAAGGCTCAGGCTGACACAGGACAAACTTAAAGGTGATTTTATGGGGGCGCTTGGGTGGCTCAGTTGGTTGGGCGTCTGACTTCGGCTCAGGTCATGATCTCGCGGTCCGTGAGTTCGAGCCCCGCATCAGGCTCTGGGCTGAGAGCTCAGAGCCTGGAGCCTGTTTCGGATTCTGTGTCTCCCTCTCTCTCTGCCCCTCCCCTGCTCATGCTCTGTCTCTGTCTCAAAAATAAATAAATGTTAAAAAAATAAAAATAAAAATAAAATTTAAAAAAAAAGGTGATTTTATGTGTTATGAAGTAACAACAATGATAAACTCCACCAGCAAGATCAGGCAACTCTCCCCTCCAACACCCAGCCTTCAGGGAAGGGCAGAGACGACTCCACCAACACGTCCTCGGCTCCCCCACCGTCACGGGGAACCCAGTGAACAGGTCTGCTCAGGGCTGAGGAACAGCAGGGCCCACCCCCAGAAGTGACTTGCTTGCAGGCAGAAAGCTCCCTGAGATCAGTGGGGCTCTAAGAAGCATGTGCTTTCAAGTTCTGGTCATTGTTTGCCAGCCCAAAGGATCCGAAACCAAAAGTGCTAGTGTTCGCTAAGTGCAAGATTCAAAGGCACGCACGCTAGGAAAAGCTTAGCGGTTCAAGGTTACGAGACAGACGTGCTCGGAGTTGCCAGGCCAGGACCTGACCTGCTCTCACCATCCCCCAGCCTGCAGCCGCATGCCCCAGCCCTCTCAGAGATCCTCCCTCCAACCCATCCAAACTGCCTGATTTCTCTGGCTCAGTTAACCCCCAAGCTGAGGTTCCCTGTTTGTGTTGTACGTGCGGCTTCCGGCCTGGGATCCTCTTTTCTTTTTCACCCATTTGGGACACTCCTACTGTCCTTCTAGATCCAACCGTAGCGTCACCCCTCCGTGAAGCCTTCCCTGACGTCTCCAAGGAGGACACGCAACCTTATGGTTTTTAAATCCCCGTCTCCTCGTCTAGTCTGTGACCTTCCAGAAAGATCGCCGGACACAGAGTCGTGACCTGTTTCCAGGTCTACTTTCCTCCTCCACAACTGTGAGAGACACGGATGAGTTAGCGAATGCCCCTTCACGAGAGTGCCTTCTTCCCCTTCCATCCCTAGAATACACACATCTACTTTTTTTTCTTAAAAAGCAGCTTCGGGCTAAGCATCTGTTTCTTAGTGTTTGGAGCTCACGGAATCAAGAGAGTTGACCAAACCTTTCAGATCCCAGGATCTGATCCTTCAAAGAGCAAGCTGGACATACATATGTGCACAAATGGACCCAAGTTACGGAACACACACAAACAAGCCAAGATGGGGGGGAGGGGAAGGCCCACTATCTCAGGGCTTGGCCTGCTGGCTGCCTACTCTAACAGAGTGGTAGGAAGCAGCTGGGATCCTGTTCCTCCTCTGGAAAGCCCTGATAGTCCCTACTTCACCACAGAGCTCACTGCAGGCATGCAGGTCCAGTCCCCTGGGCACAGCTAGGTTAGAGTGGCTCTGATACCAGCTACACATTAAGTGGCATGCTTCAAGCTGGGGTGACAGGCGCAAAGTGCTCTTCAAGTCAGGGTTTCAGATAGTTCAGGACAGCATTTCCCAAAGTGCGGGCACTACAGAAATATAGTGCACCCAATGCTCCATGTAAAAAGGGATCCACAGTAGACAAAATTTCTAAAACACTATATGCCACGGTCATCCTCCATCAGAGCACATGACCAAAGCAAAGACTCTGGAAAAAGGCCTGTTCTAAAAACACTAGCTGAATTGTATTTAACGCAGCATTTCACAAACGTATCTAAACAAGATGTTCTGCTACGTAACGTTTTTTAAAATCCTGAGGAACATCCTTCAGGGAAAGCCTCATTCATCCTGGTCTCCCTCTCCCACCCCAAAAAAGTGCTAGGGGCACAGTATTAACAGATAGTAACCTAAGACCAGAACCAAACCCAATTCCAAACCGAAAAAAAGCTTTGCCTCAACCCAGGCTATTTATTAGTTGAGGAGTATTAGATGCCTCGCACGTGAAAACAGCAGTAGAGAATTCACCGCATGGTGTGTTTGGATCCCAAGCACAGTCCCTAAATCCACACCACCTCCTTACCCAGTTTTATGCACAGCAACTCCTAGCAGGGAAAATAAAATAGGTCCACGGATCGTCTGCTGGCACAACTGGAACAGAGGAGAAGCTGAGAAATTGAAACAAAAGAGTATACAGGGTAAAAGGGGCAGAGTAGACTCTCAGAAGAGCTGTGATAAGGAGCCAGTCTCTGCTGGGCAGAGACAGGGAGGGAGGAGCCAGCAGAGCAGAGAACAAGGGAGACAGAGACTAATTCTTCAGGGAGCCCAAAGATTCCAGCCACCTTCTGAACTGTCAACCTTTAAATAGGCTCTCTCCGCCAACAGTGAAAACCATGGAAGCAGAAAGGACATACATACAGTTTTTTTCAGCACAGACTGGAAAACTCCAGCTCTGAGCAAAGATGACCCCATCCATGACACTTGCCACTGGACAGCCAGCAGAACATACCCCTTTCCACTCAACCCAGATCCAGGGTGCCAGACGTCCCAGCTACCACTTACTTTTTGGATGGTAAGAGACCTTCACAGGCTGGGCATCATGGGCATGGCTGGAGTCAAAAAGACGAAAAGAATCTGAATTCTCCTCTGTCCTGTCTCAGGTTGAGGTTGGCTATTGATTGTGTTGACTCCACCAATTCCAACTTATTGGGGGAAAAAAAGGGACATGTCAACAAGTAGAAAAAAAAAAAAGGGCGCAAAACACGTTTAACCAGGTTTAAAGCCAAACAAACTCATCCCTGAGGGAAGCTTAGTCATTGCCCCATACTCGGATGGTATGTGAGGAAGTGCCCTGGGGGAAAACACAACACACAGGTGTGGGGACAATCGTGGGGACACACAAACATGTGCTGGTGAGAAGCAGGAGCCCTGGTAAAGACAGGTCCGTGTCCAGAGAGGTGAGAGGAGAGGAGGTAACAGACCAGGACAAGGACTGGTCTTGAGGATTGTGGAACTGAGGACTAGAGATGAGTGGGTGGGGGTGGAGGAGAAGTAGAAGTGGAACTTATTGAAAGACCGTGTGTGCTACATGCTGTAAAATATATCTTACTTAATTTTTAATTCTATGGGGCAAACAGACGCTTGGGATACTTAAAAGATTTATAGACTGCTAATAAGTGGCCAAGCTAGGAACTGAGATACCACCTCCCTTTGACTCCAAAGCACACTTGTTTTTAACTTCGTGGATCTGCCTCACTCCACCCTTCCGGGTGGGAAGGGTGATAATCAGAGGCCTCTCTGGGAGGAAGAAAAGAGAGACGATGGAGAAATTGAAGAAACAGGGCAACGAAAGATTACAATAGAGGATGGGCAGTTTAGGCTTCACGCATCCAAACAGTAAATTATTCCGCATCGTCTGTGTGCCTGTATGCATGCTAGGCGCTGAAGTTAGGGATGGGTAAATCAGTACCTGCCCTCAAGGGGCTTACCTTCAGGTGAGAAGTCAAACAAGAAAATAGGTGACTGCACCTGAGCGCAGAAAGTGCCCAAAGTGGGAGAGGGCAGGGCGCCACAGTGGTCAACGTGGGCACTTATCTTGTGCTGAGTAAATGCTGGCAAATATAGAAGACTGGATACGAAAGGAAGAAAGGGCTGGGGTGGAATGGGGCCGCGAAGGTGGGAAGGCTGGGGGAGACGAGGAACCTCAAGGAACCCCACCCCCAGTCCAGACACCCACGTCCCGCCCCCTCCTCTCAGGGCCGCGGAGGGCCCCGCAGCGAGGCCGGGGCGTGGAGACGCCCGCCTGCCCGGATCCCGAGTTCCCGGGGCTCCAGCGTCCCACCGGTCCCCGCCGGGCTGCTCAGGACTCGCCGGGCTGGGCTGGGCGGGTCCCCACCCCTCCGGCGCGCTCGCCCTCTCACCTTCACCTTCCCGGCCTCGCGGCGGCCATCATGCCCCTAACGTCACCAGACGGCGCCACCCCGGAGAGAGGCGGGAGGAGGAGGGAGGTCGCGCACGTCACTAGCCGCCGCACGTTTGCCGCCCTGGCCCTGATCAATCGGTGGACTCCGAGCTCAGGCGGTTAGACCCTATCACTCCTTACGGGTCAGGGGGTCTGCCGGCTGAGAGCCCCGAGAGGCGGCTCAGCGGGCTCGCTTACCGCCGGGGCGTCCCAAGCCAATGACGTCAGCAGAAGGACTCCAGCTGCATCGTGGGGGCTGTAGTTCCTCCGGGCGCCCGTCAGGGCGGGGTGGGCGGGGCCTCGAGCTGTCCAAAGGCCAAGAAAACAAGGGCGTGGGTTAGAGGTTCCCGCTTTTTCGTCTGTTGCACCAGAGCCTGACCCTGAGGCCCTTGCCGGCTCTGTGATCCCAGCCTGCATTTTGTAATTTTAGAGAAGAGCTCTTAAGAGAAAGAGAGGAAGCAAACTTGGGCCTGTTGCCCTTCGGTTGACTTTGAGGAAATGAGAACAGCAACGGTCGCGGAGCAGGCAGGGTGCCTAACATACATGCATTTTATTTAACCTTCAGGACATTCCCTGGAGGCTCAGAGGAGACATTATTCCAGCTCACATATGGCAGACCACTGGGCCTCATTATGTGCCGGGCGCTAGGACACAGCAGTGAACAGGTTGTCTGGTGGCCTCAGCCACAGCAGGGAAGGTTTGAAGCCTATGCTCTCTCTCCAGTACCGCAGCCACCAGCCACCTGTGGCTATGGAGCCCCTGAAAGGTGGCCAGTGCCAATTGAGATGTGCTGCAGACTCATACCCCCCCCCAAAAAATAAATAAATAATAATAATAATATATACACACACACATATATATATATATACACACACATATACATATGTATATACACATATATCCATATATACATATGTATATACACATATATATACATATATATCTATATATACATATATAGGCACATATACACACATATCTATATCTATATCTATATATACACATATGTATCTATATATACATATATATAGGCACCTGGCTGGCTCAATTGGAAGAACATATGACTCTTGATCTTGGGGTTGTGAGTTCAAGCCCCATTGTTGGGTATAGAGATTACTAAAAAATAAACTTTAAAAAAGGTAAACAATTTCATTAATGCTTTTATGTTGACTATATGTTAGTGATCATATTTTGGATAAAGTGAGTTAAATAAAATATATTGCTAACATTAAGTTCACCTGTTTCTTTTTACTATTTAAAATGTGGCTACTAAAACATCAAAAATTGCATAAAATGGCTCACTGTGTAATATTGGGGTTTATGACAAATACATATTTTGTCTTCATCCACTGTTTCTATAAATTGGGTGTCTCTTGTTATTCATAATGAGCCCCTTTCAACCACACCTGGGTTTATGTGAATGCGGTAACTTTTGGAAACCCCCTAAGGATTGAGGCTGGTTGCCAGGGGAACCAACAATGTGATTAGAGGGTTGAAATTCCAGCTCACTACCTGTAAGCAGAAAGAGTTAGGGGTCCCCAGGAAAAGACAGACATAACTTTCTTGACATAAGTCATTTTAGGGGTGCCTGGCTGGCTCAGTCAGTACAGCATGTGACTCTTGATCTCAGGGTCATGAGTTCAAGCCCCACGCTGGGCATGAAGCCTACTTTTAAAAAGGGGGGGAGGGCACCTGGGTGTCTCGGTCAGGTAAGTGTCTGACTCTTGATTTTGGCTCAGGTCATGATCTCTGGGTTCGTGAGATCAAGCCCCAAGTCGGGCTCTGTGTTGCGTCAGGCTCTGTGCTGACAGCACTGAGCCTGCTTGGGATTCTCTCTCTCTCTCTCTCTCTCTCTCTCTCTCTCTCAAAATAAATAAACTTAAAAAAAAAAAAAGGCATTTTCAGCTCCCCACCATCCCATTGAAGAATGCTAGAACAGCCACACCCAGGCCAGGAGATAAGCTAATCACATCAGGACAATAATCAGTGGTGAAATCCTCAGTGTTGATTCCAAAGTGAACAATAACCTGACACACATTCTTGAGCTATCTCTGCAGGATCTAAACCCCTCTGAGCACTCAAATAGAGGGCCAATTGGAGCCAGAGACCTGATGCTGACTTTTGCCAGCCCTCCGGACTTTGACCTGGACTCAGTCACCTTCAGATGACTTTTGCCCCCAAGTCCCTGCTGTATTCCCCCTTGTGCCAGCCCCTTCATGTATATGTATGCAATCTTACCTTAAAACTTCCCCGATGTTGTTTCTGGAGACACTGCTTTGGGAAATATCCTTAGTGTTCTCCTTTTACTTGTTGCACGGAAATCCCTTCCTTTTCCTATTCTTTGGCTTGGTTGTGAATTTTGGCTCAAAACCCATCAAGAGGAGAGCCCAGGTTGGGTAACAAATTTGGCAACTCTGGTGGAAACTCTCACCTAACCCCTTCGAGTTCCTTCTGTGGGGAAGGGCATAAGAGAACCCCTCTTGATGCCTGATTTGTTGAGGCACCTCATCTCGCTGAATGAGCTCAGTGGCTGTGCCAAACATTTTTTTAACGTTTACTTATTTTTGAGAGACAGGACGTGAGTGGGGAAGGGGCAGAGAGAGAAGGAGACACAGAATCTGAAGCTGCCTCCAGGCTCTGAGCTGTCAGCACAGAGCCCAACGCAGGGCTCGAACCCATGAAGTATGAGATCATGACCTGAATCAAAGTTGGACGCTTAACCAAATGAGCCACCCAGGCGCCCCCCAAACATTTTAATCAGAGAGTCCCTTCAGAGAGGTCAATGGCAATTATCTCACAAATCAGATTAGGGTTCTGCCGCTATCTCAAGGGGAGAAAAGGAGGGCTGGAGGTCTGAGCAGCTATCTGGTCTGGTCTGGTCTGGTCTGACTGGGGAGTCAGGACTTGTAAGACGTCCTTGTCTCCCCAAGTTCTGGAGGCTGAGAAGGGATGCCTGATCATTGAAGGCCTCCGTGAGATAGATCTCAGGTTCTGGAGATTGTCTGCAAATTGGGTAGAGAGGTGCCCGTTTGGTATACCTCAACCAGCTGGGTGTCCACTTTTAAATGATCAACTGAAAGAGCTTACTTACCAACGCTCTGCAGGACATTTTCAGTGGGCTCAGAAGAGCTGAATTTGTGTGGACACTAATCCTTATTGCAGATCTTTTGGTAGTTGGAGAACGTTTGTAAAAGAGCTCCATTTGATTGGTTATAAGGCAAGTGCTCATCAAAATTCAGTATTCGAGGGACGCCCAGGTGGCTCAATTGGTTAAGCACCCAGCTCTTGATTTCAGCTCAGGTCATGCTCTCATAGTTCATGAGTTCAAGCCTTGCATCAGGCTCCGCACTAACAGTATGGAAACTGCTTGGGGTCCTCTCTCTCTCTCTCTCTCTCTCTGCCCCTCCCCAGTTCATGCTCTGTCTCTCTGTCTCTCAAAAATAAATAAACATTAAAAAAAAAAGGATTTTATTTTTTTTAAGTAGTCTCTACACCCAATGCGGGGCTCAAACTCACAACCCTGAGATCAAGAGTCACTCACTCTACTGATCAAACCAGCCAGGTGCCTCTGTAAGTACACTCTTAAAAAGTTTCCAAAATTTTTGGTTACTTCAAACTTTGAAGTTTTTCTGGGTCAAATAATAAATTCGGTTCGATTCAATGGAGAGCTAAATCTTTTCCAAATAAGATCCTGGTATAACAATTCACAATTGCTTACCACTTAGTTTCCACTAGACATTAAGGTTTCTGAGAATTAAAAATATAATTAAGAATACTGAAAATAATAAGGGAAACAACTCTGTATGCAAGGAAAGATACATGTTTTTGGCAAGAAAGGTATAAGGAATGGGGATACTTTTTTTAAATTTTATTTATTTTTTTAATTTACATCCAAATTAGTTAGCATATAATGCAACAAGGGAATACATTTTTTTTAAATTTTTTTTTTTTAGCGTTTATTTATTTTTGAGACAGAGAGAGACAAAGCATGAACGGGGGAGGGTCAGAGAGAAGGAGACACAGAATCTGAAACAGGCTCCAGGCTCTGAGCTGTCAGCACAGAGCCCGACGCGGGGCTCGAACTCACGGACCGCGAGATCATGACCTGGGCCGAAGTCAGCCGCTTAACCGACTGAGCCACCCAGGCACCCCTACATTTTTTTAAGAAAGTAATTTTGTCCTAAAATGAGACTGGTTGTTATTTTTTTCTAATACTTTAATGTTTTAATTTAATTTTTGAGAGAAAGAGAGAGAAAGCGTGAGCATAAGTTGGGGAGAGGCAGAGAAAGAGGAAGACACAGAATCTGAAGCAGGCTCCAGGCTCTGAGCTGTCAGCATAGAGCCTGACGAGGGGCTTGAACTCACGAGCCTTGAGATCTTGACCTGAGCATCTGACCCAAAGTCAGATGCTTAACCGACTGAGCCACCCAGGGGCCCCAATATATTTTTTTAAGATTTTATTTTTTAAGTAATCTCTACACTCAGTGTGGGGCTCAAATTCACAACCCCAAGATCAAAACTTGCATGCCCCACCCACTGAGCCAGCCAGGCGCCCCCTGAATCTTATCAATATTAAGAGCTAAGTTTTCCCAAAAAGTTAAAAACAGAACTACCTTACAACCCAGCAATTGCACTACTAGGTATTTACCCAAAGGATACAAGAATACTGATTCGAAGGGACACATGCACCCACCCCGATGTTTATTATGAACAATAGCCAAATTATGGCAAGAGCCCAAATGTCCATCGACTGATGAGTGGATAAAGATGTAGTATATACATACATATAATGGAATATTATTCAGCCATCAAAAAGAATGAGATGTTGCCATTTGCAATGATGTGGATGAAGCTAGAGTATATTATGCTAAGGAAAATAAGTCAGTCAGAGAAAGACAAATAGCATATGATTTCACCTGTATGTGGAATTTAAGAAACAAAACAGATGAACATAGGAGAAGGGATAAAAAAAAAAGAGAGAGAAGCAAACCATAAGAGATTTTTTTAAGTTTATTTATTTTGTGTGAGAGACAGCAGGAGTGAAGGAAGTCAGAGAGTGTTGCATCCACACGACTCCTGAAACAGAACGCTATGGGCACCAGTGACAGTCACAACAAAGTTTATTGCAATGAGAAGCAAGGCCGACCGATCGGGACCGACACTCTGGACCAGAGTGTGGCCTCGAACAGCCGGGGTACAGAGTTTTTATAGCCAACCACATCGTCTAATGATCACCTAGGAACAGAACAAAGAAATAGTTCCCAGATGGGGGTAGAAACAGTTCAGACCTGCCCTTGCCCCAATCCAATCAAACACTAATCCAGTTGATTTTCCTTGAACTTTTGTTCCCTTGATTGATAGGATAAGGCTGTTATCTCTTAACCTACAGCGTTAAAACAAAGCTGTTATTTCTCAAGGCTACAGGTTAGCCCTAACACTACAATTTAACCCTTACAAGAGAGGGAGAGAAAGCATCCCAAGCAGGCTCTGTGCCGTCAGCTCAGAGCCTGACATGGGGCTTGAACCCACGAACCAGGAGGTCATGACCTGAGCCAAAATCAAGAGTCAGATGCCCAACCAACTGAGCCAGCCAGGTGCCCAAAGATTTTATTTTTTTAAAGTAATCTGTACACCCAGCATGGGCTTGAACTCCTAACCCTGAGATCAAGAGTTGCTTGCTCCCCAGACTGAGCCAACTAGGCGCCCCAAGGAGAACAGATTCTTTTCTTTTCTTTTTTTAATGTTTATTTATTTTTGAAAGAGAGAGAGAGAGAGAGACAGAGTGTGAGTGGGGGAGGGGCAGAGAGAGGGGGAGACACAGAATCGGAAGCAGGTTCCAGGCTCTGAGCTGTGAGCACAGCTTGAACTCAAGAACTTCGAGATCAAGACCTGAGCCGAAGTCGGACGCTTAACCAACCAAGCCACCCAGGCGCCCCTAGATTCTTACTGAACCTATGCAGATAACTGTAATTGCCATCAGAGTAAGAATACTCACTGAGAGTTTCCAAGTTTTAGAGGGATCCGGTAGGGAGAAAAAGAGAAATGTTTCAGTTTGTTCACAAAGGAATATTTTACCAAATTTCTGTAAGTCACAGATATGTTAAGAGAAAAAGTTTCCTTAAATCTGGAAGAGCAAACATGGAAGAACCAGCAATGTGTCACACGAGAGTGATTAAAAATTATAATCATTTTCCTTAATTTATTTAGTCCCACGTTATTCTCGTTCTGTTTGAATGCAGTTTTTCCATTAGTTCTGAAAATTCTTACTCAGTTTTAGTTTTAGGATCTGAAGGGTATCAGAAACCTGTATTCATCAAAAGTCCTGTCCATGAATCTCCTTGAAGATGAAAAACATTCGTAAGAGCATCAGAAGAATAATTGTAAATGACGAAAGACTCAAAACTGGCCCTGGGTAGGGGTGCCTGGCTGGCTCAGTTGGTGGAGTGTGCGACTCTTGATCTCAGGGTTGTGGGTTTGAGCCCCATGTTGGGTATAGAGGGTGTTTAAAAATGGAATCTTTTTTTCTTTAATAAAATCCTTAAAAAAAAAAAAAAAGGTCATGGTTAACGATCTGATGACAGCACATTACGACATACCTGACAAGGAAATTTGGTTATTTCTGGGACACACAACATTTCAATAACTAGATTACAAGTGATGACATTATACCATGGCATAGTAAAACGTTAGGAATTTCATATAATTTCTATGACAACTATAGCATTTACCCATACAATATAACCGGAGGGGGTTTATCATCACTTATTTGACAATCCTTCCCATGGGATTGAAGATGCCAAATAAATAAGTTTATTTTTGATCCGTCAAAAAACTTCCCTTAGAGGAGCCTGGGTGGCTCCGTCGGTTAAGCATCTGACTTCAGCTCAGGTCACGATCTTGAAGTTCTTGAATTCAAGCCTGGCGTGGGGCTCTGTGCTGACAGCTCAGGGCCTGGAGCCTGCTTCGGATTCTGTGTGTCCCTCTCTCTCTGTATTCATCCTGTCCTGCTCCTGCTCTGTCTCTCTCTCAAAACAAACAAACAACAACAACAAACACCGAAAAAAAAAAAAACACACACACACACACACACAATTTTTTAAACCCAAAAAGAATGAAATCTTAAAAAAAAAATGACTTGTTTTACAAAGTAGTTTTAATTTGTCTATTTTTGATGGAAATGAGGGTGATTTTGCAGAGAAAAATGTTTCAGTTACACATACTTATGGATGTTAAATTCTAGTTCTGATCATCTTTGAGTGTTTGCTGGTTGGCCTATGACACTGGGCTGGATCCTGAATTCTTATCTCGAATATCTAGCTATAATTCACCAAACTAAAGTTTTCAATTTTCTCCCATTCTTGGACTTGACGAAACCTGTCTTTTCCCCTAAAGCCCTGCAAACCGGAACTAGGTACCTGGAGGCAAACTTCAGAGAAACTTCCACAGCGGCCCGTGTTTATGCCATGTTTGTGCCTGTTGCTGTCTGAGTCATTCAGAATGATCACGGGAGACCTGGGGAGAGAGGCTATACAGAAGAGTGTGTACTGTGTTAAAAACTCACAGAATAAACTCTGACTCTGCCTCTAGCCAAGGCTGTGTGAACTAGGACTTTGCCTGGGGAAGGTCGGCAGGTGGATTTTACTGCCTCTGGGGGATTTAAACACCTTCTGTTTTTTTACAGATACTTTCACTGGAAGGATGGAGGTTTTCCTTGTGGAACTGAAGGGGCAGATGGGGTAATCAAAGGGTTGCCTGGGGGGAGGATTCCTAGCTTTGGTCTTGCCTGAACAATACAAAGTGATAATGGACCAGCATTTGTTTTAAAATAACTCTGGGTGTGGCCCGTGCTCTAGGGACAAAATAGAAGCTACAGGCTGCCGGCAGGGCACAATCATCTAGAATGGTCTTAAGTAAAAGGCACCTTTGGGAAATGCTCTGGGGGAGATTGAGAGCCTAGACGTCCCTTGGGGGGATCGTTGAAAGCTACAACCAGACTTTAAGTGGGGAAGACTTTACCTGGTGCTGAAACTGAATAAGCGATAAAGCTTATAATTCACCTAGGGGACTGTCATTCTGCCCTCAACAAATACACAAATATGAGCCTGCCTTTATCAAATGAAATAAACTCCATTCCTATGAACCAAGTGACTGGGTTTGCTTGAAGACCTGGAAATCAGGATCATCTCAGGATCAGCTCAGCCCTATCTCAACAGGACCCGACTTGATGCTATTAACCACTCACCCTTTTAGAAAGCTACAGAAGGGGGGCACTTGGGTGGCTGAGTCGGTAAAGCGTCTGACTTCAGCTCAGGTCATGATCTCACGGTTCGTGAGTTCGAGCCCTGTGTTGGGCTCTGTGCTGACAGCTCGGAGTCTGGAGCCTGCTTTGGATTCTGTGTCTCCCTCTCTCTCTGCCCCTTCTCTGCTCATGCTGTCTGTCTGTCTGTCTCTCTCTCTCAAAAAGAAATAAGGGGCGCCTGGGTGGCTCAGTCGGTTAAGCGGCCAACTTCGGCTCAGGTCACGATTTCACGGTCCGTGAGTTCGAGCCCCACATCGGGCTCTGTGCTGACAGCTCAGAGCCTGGAGCCTGTTTCAGATTCTGTGTCTCCCTCTCTCTGACCCTCCCCTGTTCATGCTCTGTCTCTCTCTGTCTCAAAAATAAATAAACGTTAAAAAAATTTTTTTTAATTAAAAAAAAAAAAGGAAACATTTGAGAAAACTAAAAAAAAAAAAAAAAAGAATGAGGAATGCAATATCTCAAGTGTAGGGAGGGCAGATTTTATAAACAGAAAGAGTAAAGAGCTCCTAGAAAAAAGAAAGACAGACATAGCTTTCTTGATGTAAGAAAAGTCATTTTAGGCCCCAGAGGCATTTTGTTAAAGAATGTAAGAACAAACAGCCACTCTCAGGCTTGGAGATAGCTTAATCACATCAAGACAATAATCAGCAATAAAACTCCCAGTGCTGATTCCAAAGACTGACCTGATGCACACTGAATTGTCTCAGAGTGCCCTTTGAGCACTCAGATATGGACCAGAGAATTGAAGACCCTTCCCCTATCCAGCCCAATCCCATGCTGTATTCCCCACGGCACAAGCCCCTTCATGAATATGTATGTACCCTTACCTTAAAACTTCCCTAATTTTGCTGTTGGGGAGACACTGCTTTGGGTCATGTCCCCAGTGTTCTCCTTACTTGGTGCCCATAAACCCCTTCATTTTCCTATTCTTTGGCTTAGTTGTGTCTTTTAGCTTGACACCCACTAAGAAGCAATCATACTCCCTTGGGTAACATTCTCACTCAACCTCCTGGGAGGAGAGAGGACTGAAGATCGACTTGATCATAAATGGCCAGTGGTTTAATCAATCGTGCCTATGCAATGAAGCCTCCATAAAAATCCCTGAAGGACGAGGGTAGCAAAGCTTTCCGGCTTGGTGAACACGTAGAGATATAGGGAGGGTGGTGGGCCCAGAGAGATGGTGAGAGTTCCTTGCCCCATCCCACATACCTGGCCCTACGCATCTCTTCTAGCCGGCTGTTTCAAAACTGCAATCTTTTTTTTTTTTTTTTAAAGATTGACTATTTTGCTTTTTTAAAAAAAAAACTTTTTTAGTGCTTATTTATTTTCGAAAGAGAGACAGAGCATGAGCAGGGGAGGGGCAGAGAGAGAGGGAAACACAGAATCTGAAGCAGGCTCCAGGCTCTGAGCTGTCAGCACAGCGGACTTGAACTCACAAACCTTGAGATCATGACCTGAGCTGAAGTCGGGCACTTAACCAACTGAGCCACCCAGGCACCCCCAAAACTGCAATCTTTTATAATAAACCAATAATCTAGGAGGTGGAGTGTTTTCCCAAAATCTGTGAGCCATTCTTGCAAGTTAACCGAACACGGGATAGGGTTGTGGAAATCTCCAATTTATAACTGGTCAGTCAGCAGCTTAGGTGACAATTTGCATGGGTGATTGGTGTTTAAATGGGGGTGTGTGCGGGGGACAGTCTGGTAACAACACTGAGCCCCTAACCTGTGGACTCTGATGCTATCTCCAGGTAGATCGTGTAGGATTGAGTCACATTTGTAGGATATGCTTTTGGTGTCTACCGAGAATTGGAGAATTGCTTTGTGTGGCTTGGTGATCAGAAGTGGAGTATCATGTAGAATAAAAAGGAAAACAACAGTTTTTCTGTGCAGTTGGATCTGTGGCTCACATTATATTTCTACTACACAGCACTGCTTTATAAGCATGGTCGAATCTTGCCACAAATACTTGAAGAGGCAAATCAGTACCCGCAGACCGACCAGCTTATCAGTTCCCAGTAAAGTTGATCCAAGGGAACGTTCCAGCTCTGAGTGAAGCAGCAGCCTCATGTCTAGATTCGGACTCTGCACTGTGCGGCCACTCCCAGACGTGGCCTCTGGGTGTGGCCAGGCCTTTGGGATGGGGCACATACCAGGGCCTGTGACCCACTGCCTGGTAGAGTGGCTGTTTCCTCCTTCTAGCTCCCTGGCCTCCCTAAGGGGACCAAGGGCAGGAAATGAGTTCCATTTCCTTTCTCTTCTTTGGCAGAATCTTGCCCAAGTCAGGTGGAGGCCTGGAGGTTCTCCCTCCTCAACATCTGTCTTGTCTATTTCTGCGAGCTGTGGCCTAGGTCCTGGTCATGTGACTGACCTGCTCCAGGAGGCTTGGAATCCACCCCCAGCCCTCTTCTCTGGCCCTCCAGCCAACACCCCGGCTTTCTCTCTGAAAGGGTTTCAAGCCGTGAGGCTCTCATCGGCAAGACTCCCCCAGTTCGACTGATAGTATTATAGGTGAGGGGTGCAGGGCAGGGCTGGGGCCCAATTACAGACCTTTCTTTTCTACATTACCTACTTCTATTTTGGATGGCTTTTTCTAGGTGGACAGGAATTGAGTCGTAATCAAAAACAGGTAGTAGTTGGGGCGCCTGGGTGGCTCAGGTGGGTAAGCATCTGACTTCGGCTCAAGTCATGATCTCACAGTTCATGAGTTTGAGCCCAGCGTGCTAAAAGCTCAGAGCCTGGAGTCTGCTTCGAATTCTGTGTCTCCCTCTCTCTGCCCCTCCCCAGCTCATGCTCTAGCTCTCTCTCTCTCTCTCTCTCCAAAATAAACATTAAAATTTTTTTAAGGTAGTAGTTAAAAACAACCCTGATACACACACACATATATGCACAAACCAGCTCAAAAAGGACACCCAAGAAACAGATCAGGCATGGTTGCTTCTGGGGAGAATTCTGTAGCCAGGGGTGAGCAGGATAAGGATTAAGATTTCTACTATATGGGTGCACCTGGGTGGCCCAGTCGGTTAAGCGTCCGACTTCCGCTCAGGTCATGATCTCGCAGTTCATGGGTTTGAGCCCCACGTCAGGCTCTGTGCTGGAGCCTGCATCAGGTTCTGTGTGTGTGTGTGTGTGTGTGTGTGTGTGTGTGTGTGTCTGCCCCTCCCTTGCTTGTGCTCTCTCTCTCAAAACTAAATAAACATTTAATAAAAATTTAAAGTATATATAAAAAAGATTTGCACTATATGAATTTACTGTGAGTCAATTTAAAAAACACAAACACTTAAAATTATCTTTAGAAAGCATACACAGAATCCATCAATCATCAATGACATTGAAGCCATGAAGTCCAATCCTCCTTTTACAACCTGGGAAAATGAGATTTTACAACCCCCCCCCCCCCCCCCCCGCCAACAGCAGCCACCCTGCGCCTTGCTGGCCCCAGCCGCCTGGCCTGGAAAGTCTCCACTACTGGGAATCTCGTCCCCCTCCAAGGCCCCACTCAAATGGCATCTGCTACCAGGCTTCTGTCTCAGCACTGCTGGCATTTGGGGACAGTTAATGCTTTGGGTCAGGGGTCATCCCGTACACTGTAGGGTGTTTAAGAGCATGCGGGCCTCTGCCCACCGATGCGGATAACACCCCACCCCCCACCCCTTTCCTGGATGTCACAACCAAAAATGACTTCAGACATTGCCACATATCCCCTGGGGAGAGAAATCACCCTCAGCTCAGAAGCACCGCATCACAGAAGACACTGGCACTTCCTGGGCACCGTGAACCATGTTGCAGCTCTGATTTCTGTCCCACGGCTCGGGGAGCAAGGGACCAGATTTCTAGCGAGGTCATATTCAAACCCCTCTCCCTACGCTTACTTGTGTGACCTGAACTGGCTTCTCCTAAGCCTCCAGTTCTTCATCTATAAAAAGGAAATGACAGAGGCGCCTGGGTGGCTCAGTCGGTTAAGCATCTGACTCTTGATTTAAGCTCAGGTCATGATCTCGTGGTTCGTGAGTTCGAGCCCTGCGTCTGGTTCTGCTCTGGAGGTGCAGAGGCCGCTTGGGATTCTCTGTCTCCCTTTCTCTCTCTCTGTCCTTCCCCTGCTCTTTCTCTCAAAATAAATAAACTTAAAAAAAAAAAAAAGGAAATGACAGCCCCTACCCCAGAGGGCTGAGCACCTGACATACACAATGCCCAGCCCACAGCAAGGGATGGATAGAGATTGGCCCTCAATATTAATAAACACCCCGAAGTGTTATCAGTGTTACAAGAAGAGTGTGTCCAGGGTGTGGTGGGGGCCACCAGGAGTTCTCTCTGATGCAGATCTCCAGAGATGAAGCATGCCCCAGGCGGCCAGCGCCGGGCTCACGTGTAAGGCTTTACAGAACACACAAATGACACAGGGATCATACGTGACTGGGTTTGGGAAACACAAGCCACCCGGTCTGCTGACACAGCCCTTCTTGCCAGCCACGGGCCCTTAAACCTCTCCCTGCAGACACTCGCTCGGACACGTGCACAGTCACTCACCCAAGCATCTCCCACTCTGTGGTGTGAATGATCTTTAATAGAAACTCTCCTGTTTCTGTCTGTCCCTCTCTCCAGAGGCATCGGGACAGGGTGATTCACTGCAGTGTGCGGACATGTCACTCCCTCCCCCCACGCAGAGGATGGAGCTTTGGCATCGATGCCTTTCCTGTCTCCCAGGGGGGTTTCTGAGTCATCGTCTCCAGGGGACAACATTCTGCTCCCACGACAGGAGCCACGGAGGAAGGGGCTTCGGCAGTCCTGGGGGCAGGGAGGGGGCGTGAATCTGATTCAGTCTCTGTGTCTGCTGGGAGCAGAAGTCCTGGGCTGCAGCTCTGCCCGGGAGAAGCTCCAGGGCTCCCTTCTCACACCTAGAGCACCTCTGGGCAGCCGGTTAAGCCCTTGTTCTGCTCAAGTCCCGCCCCATGGAAGAAGCAGAGAAAGAGGACTGGGTATGTCAGGAAGATGGGTGGGAAAGGGCAAGTTGCCACAAAGCAATGAACATGCACTGCTGACTACGGGGCGCCTCCCTGGGCTGGGTCCAGAGCACCAGGAAAGCCCCAGCCAAGGAGGTGTGTTCTGCCTCTGGCTCGCAGCCAAATCCCTCCGATGGTGGCTCCAAGAGCAATGGAGGTCAAGAGCCTGGAGGCTGGTCCAGGTTCCCTGGGGCCCCGACACCCCAGAGTGCTGCCCGGCAGTGGTTGTTGGCAAAGAGGAAGAGGTCCGAGGTGGCTGGCCTGGCCAATTAGGGATCGACGAAGGACACGGCGATGTAGCGGGTGCCCCTGGTGGTGGGGAGCCCCTCGTGGTAGTGCGTGAGTCGCCCGGGGTGCATGAGGGTCCAGCCTTTCCGTGGGGCTCGGATGGAGCAGTTGTAGCGCAGGAACCGACAGCCCCCGCCCTGGGAGACAGGAAGCGTCAGTTCTCCCACGGGAAGCTGGGCCCTTCCCCCACCGCCCTATCCCCCACCTGAGCCACTGCAGCCCAGTGTCCGCAGCCCAGTCTGCCAGGGATGCCTTGTAGAGTGACAGCCACAGCTGCCTAAGGAGGACACTCAACTCAGCAAAGACAGAGGGAGCGAGAGCACTGACCTTGAGTCAGGCAGCCCTGGGCAAAGGTGGGCTACATGCTTTACTAACCCAGGTCTCAGTTTCCCCTCCCAGGAAACAGGCATGAACCTCACAGCGTTATGAGAATTAAGTGAGATGATCCAGGTAAGAGCTCAGGGCCAGGTTTCTCAACCTCAGCACTATGGACATTTGTGGGCAGAAAACCCCCCGTTTTTTAAATTGTGGTAAAATGCATGTAACTGAAACTTTACCATCATAAACATTTTTTAAGTACACAGTTCTGGCGGTACTTTCTCTTGTGGGGGGGCTGCCCTGGGCACCCCTGGCCTCTACTCACTAGATGCCAGTAGCACCGCCACAGCTGTGACAACCAAAAATGTCCCCAGGGGGTGGGGGGACAAAACCGTCCCCTAGGTGAACCCCTGATACGTGGTAAACTCTCAAAAAAATTAGAGGATGCTTGTGTGGGTGTCCTTCACTGTGGCCAGCCCAGGACTGAGTCCCCAAAATGCTTAGAAAATAGCAGCTTAAAAAAAAAAAGAGGGGCGCCTGGGTGACTCAGCCAGTTGAGTGTCCAACTTTGGCTCAGGTCATGATCTCATGGTTTGCGAGTTCGAGCCCCACGTTGGGCTTTGCGCTGATACTGTGAATCCTGCTTTGGATTCTCTGTTTCCCTCTCTCTCTGCCCCTCCCCTGCTGTCTCTGTCTCTGTCTCTGTCTCTGTCTCTCTCTCTCTCAAAAATAAATAAACAGAAAAAAATTTAAAAAAAAATAGCAGCTTAAGGAATGAGTGAATGAACAATGAATGAATGAATGAATGACTCCCTAGCTGAGCACACCTAGAGGCCTCCCTTGGGACCTTGAGGCCCCCCAGAGCTGTCCCCTCTCCACCCCACGTCCTCCTGGTTTCCCCGGCTCTCCCCTCCAACCACCAGCCTGAGCCCCGCACCCTGACTAAGCCCATCCTGCCATTTCCAAGGCAGCCTCTTCCTTCTGAGACTGATGGAAACCCTAATCTCCTTATCACCAACAGCTATCAGGCCTCGAGTACTTACTGCGGGTTCCCATAGGCAACCACCTGAATGAGCTCAGGGAACTGTCACAGCAGTTCTGTGGAGGGCCCTCTACATTTTTCCAGCCAAGATAGGAGGAAACTGAGAGCCTAAGAAACATGTCTGAGGCCACAGAGCTGGTGAGTAGGTAGGCAGGTGCCGGTTTACGCAGTCTGACTTCTGACCTCCCGTGCCCACGCTCCACTGTGTCTGAAGTCCTTTCCCTCACAGACCTGGCACCCTCTCTCTCTCTCCGGTTCTTGGGCACTGGGCCCCGCAGGCCCCGCGGCCCCAACCACCCCGTGAGCAGCTCACCTCGTAATCCACGCCGACCCGGTTCAGGGCGATGTTGATGGTGAAGGTGGAGGCGTCGTGGTGCGGCATGAGGGACGGCTGCTCATCTGGCTTGTAGCGGACAACAAAGGCCAGGTCGAACTGGGCCTGTGTCAAGGGGGTGGGAAAGAGAAGCGGCTGGACAGAAGCCGCTGAAGAGCAGGAGAGGCAGGGGTGCAGAGGAGGGGCCCCTCACGCAGTCTTTGGGATGCTGGCTCCCTGAGGGCAGGTTTGTTCAACGCCGTGTTCCCCCGTGCCTGGCATAGGGAAGGCTTTCAATAAAGATGTGCAGAGAGGGGAAAGGACAGAAGGAAGGGAAGGAAGAGAAGGGAAGGGAGGGGAGAAGAGGGGAGGGAAGCTAGGGCAGAAGGAAGGCAGCTCATCCTTACAACCCTTTATGGCAACTATGCAGGCTGCTGATTCGTCCATCAAGGGCAGTGCCCAGGCAGTCAAAGCAGGGGTCTGGAGAAAGCCTTGTGCGTGAGGCGGTGATCAAGGGAGGGAAGGAGCGCAAAGGCAAAGGGGCAGTCAACAGGTACTCAGTGGGGAGCTAAAGGGAAATTGAGAGAGGAGTGAGTACGCTGGCCAGCGAGCCGGGGGCTTGTCTGCAAGCTGGGCAGAGATATCCTTGAGGCAGGATTTAAGGACACGAAGGAAGGAGTCAGAGGAGTGATGTCACAGGCTGGAGGCAAGACGGGCTGCCCCTACCCTGGACTCTTCCAGAGGCGCTCCCACCATGGGAGGAGACTTCACCCCCACCTGGAGACCAAACATTCAGGCCTCTCCCGCAGGCTGGGACCACTCTCTCTCCTTCCCCCCACTCTCCTCTCCCTAGCCACTCCCCCCATATCCCCTCCCTGGCTACATCCCAGGCACACCCACCCTGGTATAATAGCCTGGGTAGAGCTTCTCGGTCATGGGGGCGATGTACTCCACCAGGAACTTGTGCCATTCCCGCTCGAAGCTGATCTGGTTCATGTGGATGTCGATGGTTGGTACGTTTTCGTAGCCACCCTGGATGCGGTTGTCCTGGAAGTGACCAAGGCGAGCGTGGTAAGCAGAATTCTAAGACGGCCGCCTGGTGTGTGGACTGCCCAACCGCCCCCACCCCACCTGTAAACACGATGGGATGAGGTTAGGGCAGAGGGCAAAGCGAACGGGCTCTGCAGATGTCACTGAGGTAACAAGTCAGTTGACTTTGGGTTGATCACACGGGAGAGTGCCCCGGGCGTGCCTTTAAATGAGCATCTTGAAGAGAGAGACTCTCCCGCTGGCCTGGAGGAAGCACGGGAATGAATTCTGCCACAGGAGCTTGGATTAGGACCCTGAGCCTCACCTGAGACCCCAACCCTGGCCGCCCCTCGACTGCAGCCTCGAGAGACCCCTGAGCAGAGGACCCGGCTAAACCACATGTGGACTCCTAGAAACCCAGAGGTGATACGTGGGTGTTGTTTTATGCTGTTGAGGCTTCGTGGTGATTTGCTACACCGCAGAAAAAACCAGGTGCAGAGGGTCACAGGTTGGCTCAGGCACTAGAGTCCCAGCACTGACCTGGTCCCGGGAGCACAAAGGCTGGCCAGACCCCAGAAAGCATGGGCTATGCCCGTTCCTGGCCTCCGAAGATGATCTCACCACCAAAGCACGTGGATGAGGCTGGTAATCGGAACCACTGGTTACTCCAGCTGCCAGGTCAAAGGTTAGCCAGGCTCTGAGGCACACGGGCCCAGGGCCTCATGTGCCTTTAAAAATGCCCCCTGAACTTTCTAAGATGAGTACAGGTACGGGATTCCTCTTCCAGGGAACCACACAGCCTCTCAATCCAATATGCTACTTGCTTCTGCTGTCTGGTGAATGTGGCCTTAACATCCCTAATTCTTCCTCATCCCACACTTGCGTGTTCCTCCCCCATTACACACCCAATCTGGTAAAGGAAGCGAAATCATTCTAATAACAAACCAGGAACTGGAAATCTAGAATGTGAGATTAAGGCAGCTCAAAGTCACCTAGCGGTCATGGCAGCCTGGGGACCCATACTCCAACCCATTTCTTCAATCCCCTACTCCTCAGTGCCAGAGCACCCCCCGAAAGAGTCCCAGAGAGAGGGGTGCCTGGGCGGTTCAGTCGGTTAAGCGGCGGACTTCGGTTCAGGTCATGATCTCACGGTTTGTGGGTTTGAGGCCCGCATCGGGCTCTGTGCTGTCAGCACAGAGCCCACTTCAGATCCTCTGGCCCCCTTTCTCTCTGCCCCTCCTCTGCTCATTCTCTCTCTCTAAATAGATAAATAAACTTAAAACAAACAAGCGAACAAAGTCCCAGAGAGGTTGGCCAGCTTGCCAGGAAAAGAGCCCAGAGGGCAGGCTCCCCCACATTTCCCAGCCCAGGCACCTGGGCCCCCACCTTGTTATCTCCCAGAGACCACTGGCCATAGTGTTCCATCTCCTCCACCAGCTCGTCACAGGCCGTCTCCGTGAAGATGGGGAACCAGTAGACATCTGGGCAGGGCTGGGGAGGGCGGGGACGGAGGGGAGGACTCAGTCACACGGGTCCGGGTGGCACCGCTGCCTCTTCCCCCACCTCCCCCACCCCCCTGTGGAACCCGCCACAGGCAGGGCCCCTCAAGTGGCCCAGGCCCTTCCCCATACCCTGGTCCGTGAGCTGCTAAAGGGGGAAGGAAACTGAGCTCAGAGCTGGTCTTTCTCAGCCAAGGTCACAGAACTACCGGGGCAGAGCCAGGAAGGGAATGTGCGTACAGAGGGAGGACAGCCCAGCAGGCTTCGGGGCAAATAGAGAAGCACTGTTTCTTGCTACTGGCCCATGGCCCACGGTTGAGACCACATTTGGGGACATTTTCCTCTTCCTCGCCTGGGCCAGGAGAGCAACCCAAGGTCCCGAGGCCCCTGCAGACTCCAGCTGGGAAGTACCGACAGGAGGAAGGACCAGCCCACTGCCCAGGCTCTTGCCCAAGTGCTTCCAGAGCCTCCCCTTCTCTCCTGGGGCAGCTGATTGCCTTCCTCTGCCCTCCATCCCCCTCAGCAGGTGCAGGGTGTGAATCCAGTACCTTTGTCCCCAGAGGCGCCCAGTCCTTACCATCTCTAGCAGCTTCCCTGCCAGGGCCTTGGTGTAGTTCTCGTGGATGTACTTCTCCTTCCAGTCCTGGGGTGGGGGGAGGGGAGTCGGTTGGGGTCCTCAGGCCTGGCCCGGGCCAGCTGGGGCTCCAATGCGGGTGAATGTGTGCATGCCTGGGGGAGGGGGTACGCACCAGGCCCACCGGGTGCAGGTGTATGACGTGGGCACACAGTATGCCTGCAGGAGCTGGTGTCTTCATGGGTACCTACACGCGTGTGCATGTGTGTGCAGGTCTGCGTACAGGTATGTGCATGTGCCCAAGTCAGCCATAAGCTCACAATGTCTAGGAACGCCGTCACCACTTTCTCCTCCTCTGAGCTTCTCGACACCCTCAGAAGTGAGCGAGGCTCAGACAGTATACCCATTTTAGAGCTAAGATAACTGAGACCCCAAAGGTCGAGCGGCTCAACTAAGTCACAGCTGAGGGTCCACAGACCCAGGCCTGACTCCTGGTCTCCCCTCCACTAGATGGCGCTGCCTCTCCAGAGCCCGCTTCTCCCAGCCCAAACCCTGCCCCACACGGTCCCTGGGGTGGAGGAAGGCAGGTGGCAGGTAGCCCTCAGAGCCCCAGCCCTTCTCAGGCTGAGCAGGAGTCCCCTTACACCACTGGCTCGCTGGGGTCCCTTCCTCTCCCTCCCCTGCCCATCCACCCAGGACCTCACCTCGGGGTTGCTGAACACCTCCCAGAGGTCGTTGTGGAGGTGGCTGGTCTGGTAGCTGTCCAGGGAGAGCAGGTGGCCAAAGGTGTGCCGGTTGGTCAGGTACATGAACACATCCTGGGGAGAACAGGACGGATGGAAGAGAGCCCCTCTCCCCCACCAGTCCCAGGAGAGAGAGGCATGGCTGCAGCCTCCTCTGTCCATCAAGTTGGAGATCAGGGAACCAAGTGCGGGCACCCCATCTCGTCTCCCTAGCACCCGGCCAGGCCTGACATGGATACAATCAAGGAGGGCTTCCTGGAGGACTGAATGGGAATCAAAGAACCAATGTTGATGGTGTAGAAGCAAAGAATGGTGTCTGCTCCTGAAGTTCAGAGCACAGGAAGACACCATCATGCTGCCACATTTAAATAAAAATAACCACAGTCGGGGGCACCTGGGTGGCTCAGTCGGTTGAGCATACGACTTGGGCTCAGGTCATGATCTTACGGTTTGTGAGTTCAAGTCCCATATCGGGCTTGCTGCTGTCAGCCTATCAGCACAGAGCCCACTTTGGATCCTCTGTCCCGATCTCTGCCCTTCCCCGCTCACTCGCGCTCTCTCTCAAAACTAAATATTCTTAAAAAATAAAATAACCACAAAAACATATCGGGTGGGGCACAGGGAGAGGGCAAGGGCGTCTCTTTGGCACATTACTCTGTGCTGACAGCTCGGGGCCTGCTTGGGATTCTGTCTCCCTCTCTCTCTAATGTACTAAGGTACATCTAATGTACTCGGGGTACATTTAGGTGGAGAGTTTAGGGTTTTTTGGCTGTGTTGAAAATGTCAATGAAACAGACGGTGTGAAAACTGGGTCCACTAAAATGGTCCCCACGGACCCTAAGGACCAGCCCTCGTGCCTGATGCCCCGAGTGCCCCCCACCAGGCCCTGGCATCTCAGAAGCTCGAGGCCTAAGGCGACAAGATCCAGACCACCTTCTCCATCAACGGGCCCCCCACCGCCGACTGCCCAGCGCTGCCGACCTGCTGCCGGATATTGGCACAGAAGGCCATGTCGGGGTCCAGCTTGCTGTGGTGGAACAGGTCTGTCTGCAACAGCTCAGCCCGCAGGGCACTGCCCTTGATCAGGTAGATGTTGGAGATGTAGGGCACGTTCCAGACGCCACTAAGGGTGAGAGAGGAAGATGGAGGTGGCTGCAGGCCGTCATAGGCTAGAGATCAGGGCCCCGGGGGAGGAGGCAGTCAGAGGCCGGGAGGGCACGAGAGTGCTGACTTGATTCCCCTACCCTGGGCACATGGGCTCAGGACAACTGCCGGGAAGTCCTTCCCTGTGTCTGACTGCAGTCTTCCCTGCTTTGGGTTTCGCAGGAATTCGAGGGCAACAGGGACGGGAATATTGGGGGAAGACGGGTGAGGGCGTTCCCATCCCACAGGTACTCACACGCGCCGCCCCTGCACAATGTCCACATAGTCCTCGGAGCGGGCGTAGTAGCCATCTGCGCTCAGGGCCCCCCAGAAGTTCGACCACAGCCTCCCATGGCGGGTCATCAACGGGGCGATGACGTTCCTGAGGAAGGGAGCACCTCAGTGGGAGTCTCCCTGCCCACTGGGAGTTTGGGGCAGATCTAATTAGGTGCAGGGCGGGGGCGGGGGGAGGAGTGCCCTTTCAACCCGCAAGTGGGGCCTGGAGGGGGGTGGGTTGGCCCATCTGGTTCGTGCTCCCTCCAACAGGGCAGCCGGGAGCGGAGGGCAGGAGGGGCGGCTTGCAGCAGGGAGGAGGGAACATCTTGGACCAAGACAAGGTTGCCGGGCTGGGGCAGGCCCAGGGTGGGAGGTGAGGCCAGGGTGAAGGCGGAGAAGAGAGGCGTGGCGGGGGGCCGGGGGGGCCTGGAGCGGGGGCCCGGGCTTAGAGGGCCAGCCTGCTGCAGCCCACCCACAGCCTCACTTGTTCTGCTCGATCAGCAGGCGCAGGGTTTTAGGCTCCGTCAGGGCCACGTCAGCATCCACGCTGAAGTAGTAGGTGCAGCCACGGTCCTGTCGGCACAGATCCCTGCAGGTAGGGGTTCCGGGGTCAGCAGAGGGGTCCCAGGGTCCCAGAGCAGCGCTGCAGCCTTACTCTCCAGGCCTGCCCCCCTCTGTGACCACAGGGAACCAGCCAAAGTTCTTTAGAGGGGTCAGGCCAGCCCTGGTGCAGGTTGGGCCCAGCAGCCTTGACCCCGAGACCCAAACCCTGGGCTGTTAGGCTCTCAAGATGAATGCCCGGAGCTCAGCGACTGCTATCAAGTGCCCTGAAAACCCTCGGACTGGGGAGAACACGGCCCACAGACAGGTTCGTACACCGCCCAGGGCTAGGGGGTAAACCGGTTCTGCCCCTTCTGAAGTGTAGTTTGGTCACCCGTACCAAAAGCCTTACAAACTTATGCTCTTTTTGTTAATCTGGCCCAGGGCTCAGCAAGGTACAGCCCGTGCTCCAAATCTAGCCCACTGCCTGGTATCATTGTAGGTCGTGACCTAGGAATGGCTTCACGTTTCTGAATGGTTGGGGGAAACGAAAATCAAAAGGAGTCACATAAAAATCATATGAGGGGTGCCCGGGTGGCTCAGTTGGTTAAGTGTCTGAGGTCGGCTCAGGTCATGATCTCATGGCTCGTGAGTTCGAGGCCCGCGTCGGGCTCTGTGCTGACAGCTCGGGGCCTGGAACCTGCTTCGGATTCTGTGTCTCCCTCTCTCTGCCCCTCCCCTGCTCATGTTCTGTCTCTCTCTAGCAAAAAATAAATAAACATTAAAAAAATTTATTTTCAGGGGCGCCTGGGTGGCTCAGTTGGTTAAGCATCCAGCTCTTGGTTTCGGCTCAGGTCATGATCTCATGGTTCAGGGGTTCAAGCCCCACATCGGGCTCTGTGCTAATGGCACGGAGCCTGCTTGGGATTCCGTCTCCCTCTCTCTCTGCCCCTCCCCTGCTCGCTCTCCGTCTACCTCTCTCTCAAAAATAAATAAATACACATTTTTTTAAAGGTTTTAAAAAAACTTATTTTTAAGTCGTATGAAATTCAAATTTCAGTGTTCGGAAGTAAAATTCGTGGGAGCACAGCCACGCCCAACTGTGCTACAACCTCAGGGTCAAGTGGGCATGGCAGAAGAACCTTCCTGGAGGTTCCACAGCCTCGGATCTGGACTAATTCTTCCACAGTCAACAGGGATTACTTGTTTGTTTTAATAGCAAAGGCAAAATCAGAGATCGTCTCTCGAAACTGTCCTTGTTTACCTACTTCTGGCTTTCCAGTTCTTCCTCTTTCTCTGATTTGCTTCCTGCACCCAAATGACACTGCTCAGCCCTACCCAGGAGCCCCCAGGTTGGCAGGGCAGTGCCTATTTCCCCATTTGACAGATGGGAACACTGAGGCCCAGAGAGGGGCAGGAACTTGCTGGAGACCACACGCAGCCTTCTGAACTCCTCTGTCTCCTGGCCTGATGCCCCCTGACACCACGGCCCCCCTGCCCACTACCGTCAGTAGAGATGACCGTGGTGCCCCAGCCCCCAACTCACGCGCCCACGTTCCTGGCGTCGGCGTTTGCCACCCGAACCTCAGGGCCCACCAGTTTCACGGACTGGTACTCGCTGCCATGCTCTGCCAGGAACTGTTCCACCCGAGCCTTGTGGTGTTGCTCCTAGGGGTGGGGGATGGGAGGGTGAAGATGGGGACAGTGGTTCCACCCCAGGACCACAGCACCCCTGCTCCTGCAAGCCACTCCCCTTCATTCCTCGCACACTCTTGGCCATTGGCTTTCCTATCTCCAGACCTCTGCCCATGCCAGCCTTTCTGCCTGGAGTGCCCTTTCCCAGCCATCCCTGACCAGGCCAGGCCCACCAGCCTCTTAAGAGCCTCTGTCACTTGGACAGCATCCCCGACCCCATATCCAGAGTCGTTGATTCTGCCGGTCTGGAGCGAGGCCCAGGGACCTGCTTCGCTACAAAATGCTCCGCGTGATCCTTGGACTGCACTTTGAAAAACAACAGTCCAGGGGCGCCTGGGTGGCGCAGTCGGTTAAGCGTCCGACTTCAGCCAGGTCACGATCTCGCGGTCCGTGGGTTCGAGCCCCGCATCAGGCTCTGGGCTGATGGCTCGGAGCCTGGAGCCTGTTCCCGATTCTGTGTCTCCCTCTCTCTCTGCCCCTCCCCCCGTTCATGCTCTGTCTCTCTCTGTCCCAAAAAATAAATAAAAAACGTTGAAAAAAAAAATTAAAAAAAAAAAAAAAAAAAGAAAAACAACAGTCCATTCCCCAGGCCCCTTGCAGGGGGAAGCGGACAAATCAAGATTTTTAGGATCAAACCCAGGATTCAGAGTGAAGCCCGGCTCAGCTACCATTAGTTGTGTGGCCTTGGACAAGCCACCTCACCTGCCTCAGCTTCCATTCCCTCCCTTGTAAAATGGGAGGGCAACTGAGCCTAAGTCCCAGGGTTCCTGTAAGGAGGCGACAAATCAGACCGGGCTCACAGGTCTTTAAAGACTGCCTGTGACAGTTTTCTTTTTCTGCACAAAAAATGAGAATTCACGTCTCCAGGGAAGCGGGGAGACTCCCAAGGGCAGGGCTGACACCCTTCTCCTGTTTCCACGTGGCACAGTTGAACTAATGTCTGTGACACAGGCAGAGCTGAGCCGAGTGTGTGGCCACAGGGCCCTGGGAGTGGGGTGCTGACTGTCAGGGCTGAAAGGTCTCAGAAGGGGTGCTGCCGGATGAGAGAACATTACGGGAGACAAGAAGCCTTGAGAACAGAGAGAACTCGACGGCGTATCTGGCATCCCGGATGCCAGGGAAATGAGGTGGGACTTTATCCAGCTAGGAAGCGGGGGAGAGGGAAGGAGCTAGGAATACTGAACCTGGGCCTGCTCCCCACAAAGCAGCAGGCCTCAGGGCCCTCCTTGATTCCCCAGAGGGTACGCAGGGAATGAAAACCAGTTTGTCACCGAATCGAATCAGGAAGGACCGACTGAGGCAGGGAGAGAAACAATGACGATGATGACAGCTAGGAGCACCTGTCATATGCCTGCCCTTCCCTCCTGTGTGTTCCCCGTGCCCACTTGTTTAACCCATGCAGCAATTCCACGAGGTCGGCACGATTCTAGCCCCATTGAATAGGTGAGAAAACTGAAGCACAGAGAGGTTGAGCAATGTCACACAGCCGATACAAGCAGTGGCCCTGGGATTCAAACCCGGCCAGTCTGACTCAAGTCAAGCCCAACGCCACTTCCATTTGGCCCAGACAGTGATGCTTCGGTTAGTTCCGGAGATGTCCCAGGCCACCCCGTGAGGCTGGGCCTTGACCCAAGCCTCATGGCGACCCCGCCAAGTGCCTGCTACTCACGTGGTTGTGAATGAAAAGCCGCATCTGTTTCCGGGGGTAGTGGAGGCGGAGGAGCCGCTGGAAGAACAGGGATAGGAACGGCGTGGGCTGTTCGATGAACACGCCGACCAGGACTGTGGGCAGAGCTTCATCCTGCACGGGGAGGGGGCGGCATGAGGGGCTGGCGATGTGGCCACCGGGCCACTGCCGAGCCCCTAGGGTGGCCTGAGGGACCCAGAGCCAGAGGCAGAGGCGTGCAGACTTAGCAGGAAAGGGGCCTGAGCCAGGGAGCTCCAAGCAGGATGTGCAGACAG
Source organism: Panthera uncia (assembly GCF_023721935.1). Taxonomy (NCBI): domain Eukaryota; kingdom Metazoa; phylum Chordata; class Mammalia; order Carnivora; family Felidae; genus Panthera; species Panthera uncia. The sequence goes on from NW_026057585.1 coordinate 96,022,752, forward strand.
GCAGAGGCAGGGACTGACAGGGAAACAGAAGGAAGCGGGAGGAGGTGGGGGGTCCCTGCTGGGCAGATCACGTGAGCCTAGACTTGGAGCCAGGACCAGCTGATGGCCTGCTGTCACACAGCCTGGCTGGCATGGGTTTGCAGCGAGCCATAAACAAGGGGTTCAGGGGGCGCCTGGGTGGCTGTGGGTTGAGCATCCAACTTTGGCGCAGGTCATGATCTCACAGTTTGTCAGTTCGAGCCCTGTGTTGGGCTCTGTGCTGACAGCTCAGAGCCTGGAACCTGCGTCAGATTCTGCGTCTCCCTCTTTCTCTGCCCTTCCTCGGCTCGTGCTCTATCTCTCTCTGTCTCTCAAAAATAAATGAACAAAAAAATATATATATTTTTAATATGAATAAACATTTTAAAACAAAACAAAACAGGGGTGCCCAGGTGGCTCAGTCAATTTAGCGTCCAACTCTTGGTTTCAGCTCAGGTCATGATCTCATGGTTCACTGTCAGCACAGAGCCTGACTGGGATTCTCTCTCCCTCACTCTCTACCCCTCCCCCACTCATGCTTTCTCTCTCTCTCAAAATAAATAAACTTAAAAAACAAAAAAATGAAAAAAACGAGGAAAAAGATCCGTGAGTGAGTGGAAGGCAGCTATAGGAGAGGAATCAAGCGGAAGGAACCAGAACTTTGGCATGGCCAGGGGCGTGTGCATGAACAGGAGCCATATGTAATCTCAGAAGGCTTCCAAGAGGAGGTGCCTGGGTGAGGAGGAAGAGGGAACCCCAGACGGGAAGGTTATCCCTTTACCTCCCACCAGAGACGACAGTCTCTTCCAGAGTCACTCAGCCTCCCCATCTGCGAGGACCAAGCGCCCCACGTCTGGCAGCCTTACCCCTATGCCCCTGAGGCTGCGCAGGCCCTCGTCACACACAGCGCAGCCTGTCTCGAAGGTCCAGAAGCGCGGGATGTAGTTGCCCAGGTAGTTCAGCTGCAGCTGTAGGGAGACATGGGGTCGGAGACGAGGGGTAGGGCTGGCCCCGCCCACCTGTAACCACTGAGTCACATCCCTCTCAGCCCCTGGTGTTCCCACACCCCGGCCCTCTAAGGGGACAGGAATGTGGCTTTATTTGGGGCAGGTTTTGGAGAGAATGTTCTGGTGCCCTGAAGATCACCGAAGCTGCTCTGGGGGCCCAGGGAGGACTGGCAGCCTGATACACTTTTATCTCTGGATCTGCCAGAAGCTTGTAAAATGCAGACTGCTGCCTGCCCCCCACCCCAGAGAGTCCAACTGAGCAGCTCTGAGGTGGGGGCAGGAAGTCTGCTTTAATACCCTCCCCTTTCTCTCTGACATGGTGGGGGGAGTGGAGGGGGTCGGGGACCACACGTGAAGAAGTGTGCTGTGAGCCAGGGCTGGCTCCCCGGGGCATGTGAGGTCCGGTCCGCACCCCAGCTGCTTCTTAGCTCCAGAAGCGCAGGGACCAGTCTGTGCTGCTCATGACAGACTATGCCTTATGTCCTTCCTAAATGTTTGCTGAATGAAGAAACAAGTCTGCCCTGGGATGATGGGGTACGGATGACTTGGGGCAGCCCAGCTGTGGCCTGGATGGGGTCAGCAACCTCCTTTCTGTCCTGGGGTTCGGCAGGGATGAACATTACTGACCGTCACAGCAAGGAAACAAGTCACCATGCTGAACTCAGATGTGAGGACAGAGGCAGCCAGAGGGCAGCGGGGCCCAGGGGGGTGGCTCTGACCCCAAGGAGAAGCGGTGGGGTCACAGTGAGAGCAGAATTGAGCCTCTGGCCCTGCTCTCACTCTCCCCAGGGGCTGGGGCCTCTCCCTACCTTGGTGGGCCCATTGCCATGAATCAGGACCGGAAGGGTGTCATAGGCAAGGTTCCTCGCTCTCACGTGGCCCATTTCAAACTTGAGCACCACCTCATCTGGGGGTCAGAAAGCACAGAGACATCCAGTATCAGGTCTAGAGACCAAGTTCAAGTCCTAGCTCCTGCTCAGGGCTTGTTCTGGGCTATTAACATCACTTCTTCGAGCCTCAAGTTTCCTCGTCTGTGAAATGGGGGTAAGAGCGGGAGGGCTCTGTGTTGGGCAAGCACTCAGCACCACTTCTGGAACATAATGAGCATAGAATCCACTGCAACCCCCAGTATTTATGGTGATTACTTATTCAAGCCAGAAGCAGGAGATGGGAGAAAACAAAGACCTGAAACATCCCAGCTAGAGAAGCTCCAGGGACAGAGCCTGGGGGCACCTGCTCCGACAAACGACAGACCTGGAGAGCAGCACTGAGAATGTGCCAGCCCCAGCGGAAGGCCTGAGCAAGGTGGGGGACAGGTCCTGTCCTGGTGGAGAGACCCCCACGGGCAGGATCCTGACAGATCCTCTGACCCCATTAGACAACAGGAGGTAGCAGCCCATCCAACAGTTACAAATGCAGAGGAGTCTTCCGTCAGAGGCCTGGGAAGACACTGGGGAGGGAGGCCCTCCGTGTGGGTAACCATGTGAAGGGGCCCCTCTGCGCAAGCGCCTGGCTCCCCCAAGAGACGCTCAGGACCCAGCTTCTTAGTCTAGGTTCCTGTGCTTCCAGAAGCCATAGACAAAAGGGTATGGCTTTTCCTGCACCTTCCTGGGAAAGGACTCATTAGATTCTCAAAAAATAAGATTCCATTTATCCCATAAAATCACCAAGCAGCTATTGGGTCCAACTATCCTTTTTTTTTTTTTTTTTCCAACTACTCTTTTCTTAAGATGTCCATCAGCTTCCTGTGCCAGCCACCTGGGAGGTGGGAGGGCAGGGAAGGAGAGGAAGCAGGAGCAGGGATGCGTAAGAACCAGGGATGCAGGGCTGGGGACGGGTACCTACTGTGCACATCGCCCACCTGCTCCCAGGTTGAATTGCTGCCTCCTCCCCTGGTGTCCCGCAGGCTCTTAGACTGACCTCTTGGCCCTCCTTTCTCCACCCCCAGGGAAACACAGCTCTGCCCCAGGACATCCAGGTGGCCTCTGGGACCTGGGGATGGGGCAAGTGAACTCCTGGAACAATAGCCAGAGAGAAACCAGCCTCTTCTCCTCCTTGGGCTCAGGCCCTGCCTGGAATCCTCATCACCTTATTAATGACTCTCTTAGGATCCCTCTCCCCATGGGGGCCGCTCACCCAAGGCTCCATCCAGATTCTGGAAGATACGGCAGCGGTGGTCCAGGGTGATGTTGATCTGCTCCTGTAGGAAAGAGAGCACTGGGCTGCAGCAGGGACAGGCCCTGGTGGAGGATGGGGCTCCATCATGCCCAGTGTGGGGAGCCTGCCTTCCTACTTCTGCCCCTTCCTCCCCCCAACACCCGCTGTGCCCTGGCACACCAGGACAGCTCGGAGCCCTGTGATCTACTGGTCCAGTGGCTCTACTCACAGAGAACCAGGGACTTTCAGAATTAGAAGGCATCTAAGGCAACAGCTGGTTCAAGTATAACAATCACGATGACAACAAATGTTTTTCACTTTACTGTCAATCAATGATCTAAATACTACATAAGCATTAATTCATTTAATCCACACATCCTTTTTTTTTAATCTTTAAAAATTTTTTAAAAATGTTTTTATTTATTTTTGAGACAGAGAGAGACAGAGCACGAGCAGGGGACGGGCAGAGAGAGAGGGAGACACAGAATCCGAAGCAGGCTCCAGGCTCTGAGCCGTCAGCACAGAGCCCGACGCGGGGCTTGAACTCACGGACTGTGAGATCATGACCTGAGCCGCAGTCGGACGCTTAACCGACTGAGCCAACCAGGCGCCCCAATCCAAACAACATCCTTATGGGAAAGTCCCACCATCACCATATTTTACAAATTTAAAAAACAGGGCACAGAGAGGTTGGATAACTTGCCTAAAGTCACACAGCTAATAATTGGTTAAGCTGGCATTTGAACCCCAGGAGCCCGGCCCTGAGGTCCCTGTTCACTGCACAGGGCTGCCTCTTCAAGATCCAGCTGTGTCTCATGGAGCCCTAGGCCAGGCCAACAAAGGCAAGTGGCATGCTAGGCCCAGTCCTCATCCCATAGAGAGGGAAGGGGACTCCCACAGAGTCCGCTTTTATGTTTTGGACCCTGGGCTTCTGCAAATGATGTCACCCGAGGCAAAGGGGAAGGAGGAGGAAAGACTGAGTTAAAAAGATCAAGTTCATGTTTCTACCGCACAAGTCCAGCTGTTTCATTTCAGTAGTTCGTGGATAATAAAAACTGAGGCCGAGAGAGGGGAAGTGACTTACCCTAGGTCGCACAGCACCGCATGGATGGAGGTTATGGGGACAAGCAGGGAAGAATCCAGGAATCCTGACCCCCTCCACCCAAGGACTCTCTGAGTTTCCTGCCTGCCTGGAGGACACTGGCTAGTTTGGGGCGACACTGGTCCAGACCTGCCACCTTCAGTCCCTTCGATGACCCCTGCCTCCCTTAAGGCAGGCTTGGAGGTCATGGCACAGGTCTGGCCAAGACCTCTTCAGCCTCCAGAAACCTGCCCGCCCCCCCCAGGCAGGGTGGGGCAGGGGCAGCTCAGCCTGTCAGTTCCTTTCAGTACCATCACCCCCAAAAAGGAGGCTATGAACTCCTGTCTCGCTGACTTGAGTGTCCGTGAGGGTGAAGGCCCCCACTGTCTTCTTCGCAGCCGCATTCCTGCCCTGCACCTGACAGTGTCTCACATACAACAGGCGCTCAATAAATAGCCGCTGAGCACCTGAGTGAATCTGCGAGTGAAAAAGTGGGGGCTCAACCCACGGAGTCAGGGGGCACTGCTCCCACTATAGCATCAAGATCCAGCGTCAAGATCCCCCCGCCCTGCCCCTGTTCCTCAGCCCCACCCGCCGCCCCTTACCCTCTTCTCTGGGTCCAAGAAGATCTTGGTGTAAAAGAGCTGGTCACTGTCACCGTCCTGGCCCTCCCACTCGGCCACCAGTTTGCTGAGGCTGGGGGCATAACCGATGAAGCCTGCGGTTGGTGGGGGACACACAGAGACAGACACTTAGCTTCCGGCCTCTAAACCAGAAGCTTCTTCCCAGACTCTGCTTTCATTCATCTCCCACTCCTTTACCTCCTCTTAGAGGTCCTCCTGGATTGAAGGGAGGTAATGTCTGTAGGCTGAAAGCAACCTGCTAGTTCATGCCACTTGGTGACAAGTTCCCCCTGAGTTCACAGAGAAAGATCAATGGCATCCACTAACCTGAACCAAATCAGGTGCCGGGCACCACGTAGGTGGTGAATAAATGCATCAGACCAGGAGTCCCTGGAGAGCAGAGCTGGTAGGACATAGGCTTGGAGCCCCTTTTCTATAGTTATCTGGGAAACTTGGCCCAGAGAAGGGCAGAGGCTGGGCCAAGGTCACACAGTGCAAGGGGGCTTAGAGGGAAAAGCCCACACAGCTCCTTGGCCACAGTGCAGACTGGAATGGAGAGAAAAGGGAGAAGGGGCCAGCCAGGGAGGGCTCCACCCCAGGGAACACCCCCAGCCTTGGGCCAGGACCAGGCCATCTAGACTGTGCTAACTCTCTCAGCCAATGGGGAGAAGTGGCTGCCGGAGACGAACCCCCTTCCGTGGCTGGACAGAAGAATCCAGAATAAAATATGGATTTTACTCTCCATGCAATAAGAAGGCATTGAGTGATGCGTGTGGCTTTGCGCCTGGCTACTGGGTGGAGAGCGGACTGGAAGGGGTGAGGGCTGAGGCCGGCAGAGCAGGCAGGAGGCGACTGCAAATGGCCGGGAGCCAAGTGAGGCGGCAGCAGTGGGGGATGGACACGAGGGCAGAGTGGAGACCTTTCAAAGTGGGAGTGGCGTCACCAGCCCGCTGACTGAGAGGCTGGCGGGGGGGGGGAACCGAGGGAGGATATTTAGGGGTGGCTCTGGTTTTGATCTGTGCAGATGGGTGGCTGTTCACAAGATGGGGAGGACTGCAGGTGGCAATATGTCCCGACGGCAGCGGATGGACCCCTCTGGAACCTGCCCAGCCCCACCGCGGCCTCCGCGCCCAGACTCCTCACCTCCAGAGCCCAGGAACCTCTTGCCATCGGACACTGCCGGGTACTTGGCCTCCAGCCTGCGGTCAGGGTAGATAAGCTCCTCGGCCGAGAAGACCACCTGGCTCCTGGCCTGCCGGAACTTCTTCAGGAGCTCTCGAGGCCCCGACGCAAACACCACGTCATAGCTGTGGCCAGAGCCGAGGAAAGTGGGGGCGAGGCAGAGGTGAGCAGGGGCTCATGAGGCCACCTTTCCCATGCCACCCCTGGGCCACGCCAGGGGAAACGGCTCTTCCCTGCTGTCTTTGGCCAGCCCGTGGCATTGCCACCCCGCCCTGGGCAGAGATGGTCCCCACCTCACACTCGAAGCATGGCTCACCCCACCTGGGCAGGGCCCCCTGCCCATCTCACCACCCCTGGGAATGGTCTTTTCTGGGCTCACAGGCCCCCTCAAACGGTAGGCAACCTTAGCTAGAGCGAGTCCCCCCTCACCCCCGATATCCTGCAAGGGCTAGAATATTCTAGAATATTCTCTCTGGGCCCCACCCAGGAAGCCCCCAGCCACCCACCTGTCTGTGAAGAGAATGACCAGGTTTTCCTTGTCTGCGTGCTTCTCCAGAGCTTTCTTCAGCAGCCGAACCTTCAGCCCTCCACCTGATGACGCCCCCTTCTCCCCATTCCAGTCTTCCCCCAGGCCCAGCGCCTACAGAGAAAGGCCCTTTAATGTGGGCTTTTGGTACAGAAGTATCTTGTCAGCCAAAATTCTACCTCTGCCTGAACAGTGAACATCTTTGCCTGTCTGTCCAGCACCTCCTCCCTCACCTGTGGGGAAACCATTCTACACCGTGTGTGAGGCTGACAGGGCTCTGGGGGTGGAGGTGGGGGTGATGTGACCACACCTGGCCAGTCAGTGTCCCATCCTTCCCCCAGCCATGGGTTTGGGCATGTGACCTAAGCATGGCCTGTCAGACTCTTCCCTGGGACTGTTCTGTCCCAACTACGGAAAGGCTGTCTAGTTCTGTCGAGGTTGAGAAGCTGAGGCATGTGGGTCTGTGACTGGTGGTCATCCTGCCACCATGTAGAGACAGCATGCCTGCAAATGAAGGCCAAGGGAACCTGGAGATAGAAAGATAAAGCCCTAACCATGCAGCTCGAACCCCTAGATCCAGCTGTGCCTGAAGCAACCCTCTGCTTCAACCTGCATTCATGTGAGCTAATCCATTTTCTTTCCGGCTTAATGCCACTGGATTGCAAGCTGTGTAGGCAATGCCCTGGTCTGCCCTGTCATCATTCCAGCCCCAGTGCCTACCAATGTGCCTGACAGAAGGAGGAACTCAGCACACTCAGCTAAATACTGGAATGTCTCCCTGCAGGGCTTAGCCCCCATCCTGCACACAGAGGACACCAGAGGACAGCTCAGCCTCTGTTTCTTTAGAGCAGAGTTTATACAGGTAAGATCTCCAGACTACGGCCGTCTCAAAATCCCTTGGCGGGGGAGGGGGGAGGAGGGAATTGGTAAAATGCTGGTTCCCAGGCCCTGCCTTCTAAACCAGCCCTACTCCCCTAGCGTTAGCATCGCCCCATAGCCCTCCTGTCTCACTTTCCCCACATTCCCAACTCTGGCACCTCCCAGACTTTGCTTACATTCTCCCCTTCTTGCTTTTCCTAACTCATCCTCCTCTTTTGGGCTTCCAGAAGCTTTCCCTGTGGCCCCAATCAGTTCGGGAAGGGCAAAAACCCAGCTCCTGGACTCACCCGCTACCCCGCGGTTGTCCTGGCCCCTTCCCCCCACCGGGAGCCTCTTACCTGGATCTTGTAGTTGAAGAACTGGCCTGAACGCTTGAAGCGTCGGAACCCCTCAGTCTCCTTCGTGGCCACCGTGAGGACTAAGAGGTTGTCTATGGACAGAGGACGGCGTGGTGAGTGGGAATGGAGGGTGAGGAGAGGTGACAGGCAGGAGCAGGTCATTGTTCCTACATGTGTCAAATCCCCGCAGGATGTGCCCTCACGTCCACCCATTACAGACAAGGGCCCAGGGCCCGGGTAGGAAAGATGTACCGAAGGTCACTCAGCTGGTTAATGATAGAGCGGGGACAGAACCCGGGTCTCCTGGAATCTCCTCCAGGGTTCTGTCCCCCTAGGAACTGAATGGCACGACAGGAGGCGCCCAGAACAGAAGCGTCTGCACCTTGCGTGGTGGGGCTGGGTTTCTCTGGATTTAGGGGGCTGTGGCCCCAACACGGGGGCGGAGGGAAGGGTTCGTCCTGAATGCCAAGCACCAGGGGGACCTCTCTAGCTGATGCTGGACATGAGCCCAGGGATGGCCACCTGCCTGCACCCAGGGCGCACACTGCTAATCCATCCCAACAGCCTTTCCTGCTGAGCCTCTCCGCCAACATGTGAGAACCTCTGAGTTGACCCTGAGTGGAAACGGACTTGAAATCCTCAGCTTTGGCCAGAATAGCTGTACTACCTTAATAAGAGACTTCTCTCAGGCTCTGTCGTGTGGCTTCACCTCTGCAATAGAACCTGCTGAGGGGCGCCTGGGTGGCTCCGTCGGATAAGCATCTGACTTAGGCTCAGGTCACCATCTCGCGGTCCACGAGTTCCAGCCCCGCGTCGGAATGCGTGCTGACCGCTTGGAGCCTCGAGCCTGCTTTGGATTCTGTGTCTCCCTCTCTCTCTCTGCCCCTCCCCAGCTTCTGCTCTCTCTCTCAAAAATAAATAAACATTAAAAAAAAAAAGGCTACCCAATTGATTCTGATTGCAATCAGAGTTAATCACCAACTTAAGGAAATCATGATTCATTAAAAAAAAAAAAAAAAAAACCTGCTGAAAACAGCTCCCCAGGGGGCATCTCTGGGAGCCCTGGGGAAGCCCCTTCCAGATCACAGTACGAAGGGGCACCTGGCTGGCTCAGTCAGTAGAGCATGCAACGCTTGATCTTGAAGTTATGAGTTCGAGCCGCACGCAGGGCAGAGAGATGACTTAAAAAAAACAAAACAACACAAAAAACAAACAAACGACAAACAGTACAGTGGTCAACCCTTTATCCATGGGAAATGCATTCCAAGACTCCCAGCGGATAGGACCGCTCCACAGATAGTACCAGACCCTATATACGCGATGTTTTTTCCTATGTGTATGTATCTACGATAAAATGTAATTATAAACGAGGTACAGTAAGGAATGAACAATAGCGAATAATAGGATGGAACAATTATAACAACATACGGTAACAAGCATCATGTGGATGTGGCCTCTCGTGCTCACCCTCCTTGCGATGCTGTGACATCTAAATGCCTACCTGACGAAACAGAGTGAGCTGAATGACACGGCACTGAGACATAGTTAGGCTGGAGGATCATCTGCTTCCGGACCCTGGTTGACCGTGAGTAACCGAGGCCGCGGGTAAGGGGAGGCTACTGTTACCCACTTCAGGGAATGCCAGACTCATTCAGTGAGATCGGGCCTGTAAAACCCTCGTTGGGTTTTACTAAGAGCTATGACTGGTGCTGATCAGTGAGAGGCAAACACCCTGCTTTGGCATTCAAGGCCCTCCCTGATCGGCCCAAGTGACGTACTCCTTCCCTCCATTGGGTGGACGAGATCTCCCCCAGCCAGGGGTCTCACCTTGCTGAGCTCCTCCCCTCCTGCCTCAGCTCCCTCTCTCTGTCCCCTTTCGCTAATCTTCCTCCAGGTCCCAGGGCCAGTGACAGTGACACCCCTTCCCTGCCACCGCCTCTATGAAGCCTTCTGAGATTTGTCCTGACCTCTCTCCTGCCTTTAGAGGTAGGACACCCCCCCCGCCCACCACTTATTACCGTTTCATGGGGTCCAGGACATAATGCTTTCCTGGGCGAACTGACCCACCAAGTGGCCAGGCCAACACAGGCAAGTAAGACCTTCCCATACACCCCCACCCCCCTAAAAACAAGAGAAGCCTGGGCTGAAAGAACAGAAGCGTATGGAAAGGGGAGGCCTCACCACCTGACCTTGGGGGCCAGGAAAGAGGGGTGCTGCTCCTCACACTTGAGGAGAGGCTCCCCCAGTTCTTGCCAGGATGGTTAAGTGTCCCTGCACCTCCCCCCCCCCCCCCCCCCCCCCCCCCCCCGAGCGAGGAGAAGAGAGTGGCTGGCTCTGAGGCCCTCCTGTCCTTGGCAGGGAACGCTGGGACAGGGAGTGTCACATTTCACAGATGGACAAAGCCCGCGTGTGTGTGTGTGTGTGTGTGTGTGTGTGTAAGTTAGTGGATCAGGGCTCCTGAAGACAGGCTGTGGTGGGAGGGGCTTGAGGGGGTAGGCATCTCAAGGCTCCTTTCCTGAGTCCCCTCTCGCAAAAGAACAGGTACCCGATGGCTAGCCTTTACCGAATACCTTTGGCACGCAGGACTCGGTTCTAAGCACTTTACTCTCCTGACTCCCCACTCTACAGTTAGAAACCTACCGCTCAGAGATGGTAACTTGCCCAAGGGAGCCAGGAAGTGGTAGCACCAGAATGTGGTCACAGAAGTCTGGACCCAGAGTCCCCTCTCTTAACCTCTGCACGCACTGCCCTGGCTTGGGGCAGTGACCAGCTGTCTGTCTCTCCATCTGTCTGAAAAAACCCTAGCTGAGATCGAGGAGAAGGTCCCAGGCTATGCTGGACCCTCCCCACCCACCCAGCCTGTCTCTTCTCTGATTTCCAGGATGATCCCAGGTGCCCCATGGGGGCCTTAACAAATCTAGTAGCCGAGGACTCCAGAAGATCACCTGGTCCAGAGGGTCAACCTGCCTACATAGCAGCATCACAGGGAGCCTGTGAATTCCAGGACCAGAGGTCTGAGATGGGCCCAGGAGTCTGGATTTTTTCTACCCTTCCCAGGTGATTTCTGATGTTAGCCCATTGGGAAATTTCTGATCCGACCCATCCCCCGGTCCTGATCGGGGCTCCGATGCAGGGGTGCGGGGATGGGTCACAGCAAGAGAACTCAAGGCAGACCCCTCCCCCAAGGGACCCTGCCATTACCTCTCAATACCCCCCACCCCCACGCAAGCTGCCTCAGTGAACCCAACCTTTGCCCCATTCCCTTGCCTTGCCTGCACAATTCACTCCTCCTTCCTCTGAAGAGGCCCCAGTCCTCCAGGAAGCCCTCTTTCCTCTGCCCAGCAGGTGATGCACCAGTACAAACATGTTCCTTGTCCCTTTTGCCAGGCCAGGCTCCTGTCTTTATTTCCTTGGCCTCCCTCCCCCTCCCTGGGGCTGGGACTGAGCGTGACTCAGGACGTCTGGTGTATACCGTCTGGCCTTAGGGAGCACGGTGGGCAGGTGACTCTAGTAAGCACTACCACCGGTTGAGCCCTTGCTAGAAGCCACATGCCACACAAAGTGTGTTACAGTCATCACATTTAACTATCGACATCCCATGTGGCAGGTGATAGTTCTACCCCTCCCTTCTATAGGCAGGAAACTGAGGCACAGAGAGTCCAAATGACCTGCCGCAGGTCACAGAATCTTGCCGGGAGAAGGGAATGAGCTGGAACTCCAAATGCCTGTGTTCTTAACCTCACCATTTCTCTGTCCAACATCCTGGAAGGCTGCAGACCGAATCCAGCATTTCCAGCCGCCCTCTCTCAGGCATCCCCAACGTGGACATTCGGCTCCAGTCACCCGGCAGGCAGCCAGGGCACAGGGCAGGCCACAGGGTGTCAACGTGGAGGCTTCGGTATGGAGCACCAGGGCCCTGCCCCCCTACTTTCTGGCCGGTCCGGCCGGCCCACCGGGGGCCAAAGCCAGGGTCCCCATGAGGCCTGCCACCCAGGGCTCTTGGCCCTCCAGACCTGCTGCCCAAAGTGCAGCACTGGTTTTCCCCGACAGACAGGCTGTGATCCAGGATCAGAGGTGAGCAAAAGGCAACAGGGCAGAGCGGCAGACGGACTGCTGGTGAGTAACTTAGCTTCTCTGTGCCTTTTATCTGTAAAATGGGGTCATAACAACAATAGTAGTACTTTCCTCCAGAGACTTTCGTGAGTACTGAATGAGCTAATGTCCGTGAAGTGCTTAGCATAGTACCCGGCTGCGGGTGCCACATGTCATAGGGAACGTCCCGAGAGAAGGGCATGTGTGTGGCCAGGTGCTGCCCCGGGGGTCAGGGATGCAGAGAAGCCACCTTGCTGAGAGCAAGAATGATGGGGACAGGCTGAGCCCGGGGGCCTGGGGGAATACAGATCCCTCTTTGGGGTCCAAAGAGAAGGCTGGGAACGCAAGATGGCTCTCCAGGCACGGTCATGACGCACCCAGTCTGCTCTCTGGGGAGGTGGGAATGAAGCTCCTCCCCATCCTCCGTGCTCCCCCCAGGCTTGAACGGAAGCCATAAACGGTGCGGCAGAATGGCAGGAGATGTACATTCCCAGTGCCCAGGAGCCCGGCGTGCCTCCCCTGGGTCTGAAGCCCTACTCCTTTCTGCCCCTTCAGTCCTCCTCGGACACTCCCTCCCCCCACACACATCCAGCTGGGCCCGCCTGACTCCTGGGACCTTTCCACTCCCTGCCTGGAACAGCATGACCCGGGACCCCCGCCCACGCCCTGTTGACTTCCCAGAGCCTTGGAACTTGGCGGCTGTCAGGCTCCAGGTGGGCCTTCCCTCTCCATGGCCAAACCGAGGCCTGCAGGGACAGGCGGGAGCCCAGGGAGAGAGCAGTGATCAGCTAGAAGTCTCTACAAAAGGGAGAAAGGACCAGGTCTATGGGAATTTGTTCGTTTGAATGTCGCTTTGTCGACCGTCTCTTTCTGTCTCCCACATTGGTCTGGGGGCTCCCCCAGCATAGGGCAATGTCTCCCTTCTCAAGCATAGGGCATTCTGGGAGCAGAGGGCTGTATCTCCCCCCATAACATTGGGTACCTACTGAGGTGAGCAGTTCTGGGCCCACCCACCGCTAAAACTGGGAACTCCCTAAAGTGGAAACCCCATCTTTCTCTCCATGTGCCAAATCCACGTGCGTGTGGGTACAAGCTGCGAAGAGCGCCATTCCTGAACCTGCCCACTGGAACATTCCTCGGCAGCTGCCCCATCCCAGCCACCTGGCACCGACCGGGCACCCCAGCCCAACCAGGGGAAGGGAGGAGCTGGCCTCTCTGGGGGGTGCCGGAGCGTCCCCCACTCCCGACACCAATCAGTGGGCCTGCAGGACCAACTACCCTCCCACTCTGTCCTAGCCAGCAGGCTGAGGGTCCCGCCTCAGTTGGGCCTGGGAGAGTTGAGCAGGCTCCTCCAGACAGCATCTCTGACCAACAGCACCCCACCCCCACCCCATCCAGACAGGGGTCGGCGGAGATGAGCAGCGGGTCTGAGTCCCAGTCAATGACCCCACCTCCAAGCACCTACCACGACCCGAGACCAGGTGTTTAACCTTTTGGGCCCTCAGTCTTCCTATCTGCAAAATGGGCTAATGATTCCTTACTTATTAAAAGGATCTGGATAGAGCAAGGGAAGAGAAGGGTCTCAACCTGAGAGGGGCTTGACATTAGCTCCATGTCTGGCAACCTGTTACCTCTTGTCCGTCAATCTACTATTTACTTACGATCTACAAGGTGCTCTGCCTGGATCATCTCAGTCACACACTCAATCCTGCAGCTTTAATGGGACTCCCTTCTGTCTCCTCTGTCCCTTCCAGTCACCTGCCGGGGCCAGCGCGCCTGAAGCCTTGTCATCGATTTGGTCCCTGACTCACTTCTGTGGGCTTCATTGTGGGAGCAGGAGTTTTTTCTCCTCCAGTGGTCTGAGGCGGAGGGAGCCCACATCAGCAGAAGCAGGGGAAAGAGAGGCCCAGGAAACAAAGGCTATTATAGGGCGCCTAGCTCCTGGCCAGCGAGTGGACCTAGGCCACAGGCCTTTGGCACACACTATCAGCCCAGCCCTGTGCTCAGCACCTGCATCACGGGATTTTTTTGACCTGTGTTACTACCCTGCTGGGATACTCCAGGAAAGCAGGCGGTGCTGGGTCCAAGAAAGAAAATGCCGGTGTAGGCCAGGTATTGAGCTGAACCCTCACCAGGAGGCCTCATCTCCTGGAATCCTGGTCAGAGCACTAGGACTCAGGTACCACTGCCCCCACTTTGCAGGCTAGAACACCAAGCTTCATGGAGATTAGTCACCGCGGGCTTTACCGCTAGGAGATGTGTGGCCTTGGGCACAACCTGGCACAAAGGAGGTACTAAGAAACGGTGGTTCCCATCCCCTCCCCTGGTGAGGGTCTTCTATACCACCATCCTGCCTCCTCTGGCTCCCGGGTTCTCAGGAAGGAGGGCAGACAAAACAGGGAACCGTGGTCGGGGTGGCCAGTTCAGCTCTGCTTTGCTGGGATTGCCCACAGGCTATGCTCTCCTCCGGGCTCGCAGATGTTCAGCAGGCAGCCCTGGAGGTGACCCAAGGAGCGGTGGGGAAGACACTAGCACCTACTCAGAACGATGGGGCACACTCTGAAACCTGCCCTGGGGATGTAGAGGGAACCCTAGACACGGAGTCCAGTGGGTCTAGAACCAACCACTCCAAGACTGGACAATCCTGGGTAGTCACTGCACCTGTCTGAGCCTCAGTTTCCCCAGGTGCAACCTGGAGAGAGTTAAGACCCACCCAGCAGGCGCCCCGCAGACCACAGAGGACTGATATGACAGCGTAAATGGCTCTGCCACGTGAGCCACCCCCTCCTCTCCCCACCCCAGTGGCTGTGATGCCTACGGTCTCTGAGCCCGGCTCGGAAACCAGGCACCCCTGGGTGTCAATCCTGGTTCCAAGGCCCCCAAGCTGTGTGATCTTGGGCAAGTGAGCCGACTCCAGAACCTTACATAGTGTGCCCCTCTGGAAAAGGGGGTAATAGAAGAGCTCGCTTCCGCAGGTTGAGATCAGCTTAACCGATAGCTGGCCGATAACAAGTGCTCCCTAAACAGTAGCCATTGGTATTACTGTCATGAGAGCTATTATGATTTGGATGGACCTCGGCTGTCCCTCCCCTCCCGGCTGCACGGACGTGGGAACCGCAGCGCCAACAGAGGAAGTGATTTGTCCGAGTCACCAGCGAGTCAGTGGCCAAACGGCCAGAACCCGGATCCCCTCGGAAGCCCAGGCCTCCCGTGCAGCCCAGACCAGCCTCTCGGGCCCCGGGCCCGGCCCGCGCGCTCACCCTCCGGCTTGGCGTCGCCCTTCGCTTCGGCCAGGAGCAGCCAGCCCAGCGGGGCCAGGAGCAGCAGCGGCCGCATGGCCAGGGTCTGGGGACGTCCGGCCGTTCCCGCCGCGCTCGCAGTCTGGAAACTTCGCGACGGGGCCCGCGGTCCGGCTGCCACGCACGGAGCCCGCCCCGGGGGCGGTGTCGCGCCGCCCTCTCCTCCCTCCCCGCCGCCCGCCCGGGGGAAGGCTTTTCCCGCAGACTCGCCCGAACTGGGGCCTCGCGGAGCTGGGGCGGCTCCCGGGTCCTTCCGCCCGCTCGCCCGCCTCCTGTTCTTCTCTGGGGCTTTTCTACCGCAGGAAGCGGGGGATACGGGGGTGTTCGGGGCGGTCAGGGCCCTCCACACCCCTGGAGAGACCCCACCCCTGGCTGCTGGAAATGCAGAAAGTGCATCACCATTCACCAAAAAAGGAAATCACTTAATCCGCCTTTAAGTCCCTGGGCGGCAAACAGAACCTCTAAGCCAAGAAAGGTCTTGCTCTGAAGTCGCCGTGTTAAGTGAGTGAATGAAAGAAAAGGAAGCAAGCAAGGAAGGAAGGAAGGAAGGAAGAGAGTTAGTTTAGTTAGTTTAGTGGGAGTTAGTTTAGGACCTCCAAGGGCTCCTGGCACAGATGTCAGCCAGGGGCATCCAAGTCTGGGGAAAGAAAGGCATCCTCCCTTCCTAGGAAGAAGCCCTCAGACAGATCGGGGAGCCTCTTTCCCGCAGAGTAAGCTCCAGAGGCGTGGGTGGTTGGGTGCAACTCTGGGTGCGGCAGGCCCCCCCTCCAAACCCTGGAGGGGCAAAGGGTGGCTGGAAGAGGCATGTCTTGGATGTTAATGAACAACAGAGTAGGCCATGCATAGGTCCTGGGGAAAAGAGAGATCAATACCCTAAGACTGCTCCAGCAAGGGAAATACTCTATCAATGTCAGTGGGCATACAATATGACCCCACTCAGTAAAAAATACACTCTCGTGAATACAATAGAGACAATGCCAGAAGCAAATGACAGGCAAATGTATCCAGGTGTGGGATTGTATATATGTATAGTTATATATTATATATTACATATATTATTTCCTGGTTTATTTATTTATTTATTTATTTATTTATAAGCAGGTTCCACGCCCAGCACGGAGCCTAACACAGGGCTTGAACTCACAACCCTGAGATCAAGACCTAAGCTGAGATCACAAGTCGGACGCGGATGCTTAACCAACTGAGCCACCCAGGCATCCCTACTTTTATTTTCTTATTTATATTTTTCATTGCTTTTATAATTTTTCATGCAATTAATATATCCTATTTGTACAATCCAAACAAAACCAACACATGTTATTGTTAGAAAATGGGTACAATCCCTGGGCACCTTGGAGCTCATCTCATCGTACAGAGATTTACTCACTGTACAGATGGTAGAAGGGAGCACGGAGGGACCCAGTAGCCAGCTCAAGGTCACAAGGCAAGTAAAGGGAAGAGGTGTGGGTGCGATCCAGATTTTCTATCTCCCAGCTGGGACCCCTGGCAGGCGGGGAGTTTCTGCAGCTGGAGACAGGATTTGGTGCCAGAATCCACCGGATGTTTTTGAATTCAGGAGAATACAGACTGAAATTCCAGATCTTTCAAGAAGGAAATGGAGGGATGGGCAGAGGGATGGAGAATGAATGTATGTTGCCTGGTTCAATTTTCAAAGTTCTTTCTCATTCTGTGTTCACAACAGCCTTGTGAGTTAGGCAGTACCGTATTTGTGAAATAAGGAAACTGAGGCCCAGAGAAGTGAAAGGACCCTGCTCGACATCACCCAGCTGGTGTGGGACCACAGTAAGGGAGGTGGCTTTAGAACCTAGTTCTAACTCTCCATTTGCCGGGACCCAAGGAGAACCTCAATGGTCACAACGGTCACGTACTTTGGACAGAAAAAGTCCTTGGGCAGCGGGGTTCCCCTGGTCCACGGGCCCAGAGTCATTGTAAATCAGGAGAGGGAATCAATCTGGGAGGCTGCTGGCCTCCTCTGGAGAAAGGATTCACCCCGGTGCAGCCTGCCTTCCATTCCTTCCGTATCTATTTCCTGCTCCCTTTGCCAAATTGCTAGAACTTGAACCTGGTCCAAACTTCATCCAAAAGTAGAGCCTGTCTCCTTAACCAGTGGTGGCTGCTGCCCAGATGTTACTGCTGGTACGTGCTGCACGTGTTGTGCACAGTTAAAGGCGCAGGATTCGGCTTTCCTGGGAAGGTGCAGAAAGGACACCTGGCCTGGAGGGCGGTTGTCTGGTGCCAAGGGGTAGGGGCTGCTCTTCTCATCTCCATTGTCATCGTCGTCGTCGTCTTCTTCTTCTTCTTCTTCTTCTTTTAAGTTTATTTTCTTATTTTGAGAGAGAGAACGCGCACGCGTGAGCAGGGGAGGGGCTGGGGGGGGGAGGGGCAGACAGAGAATCCCAAGCAGGTTCCACGCTGTCAAGCGCCAAGCCTGATGTGGGGCTTGAACTCACAAACCGTGAGATCATGACCTGAGCTGAAGTTGGATGGCTGCCAGCCGGCCCTCAGCCCCCCTCTGCCTTTATACTCATCATCTAGTCCCACTGGCACTTAGCCCCCTTCATAACAATAATGATGGTGGGGTACCTGGGTGCCTCAGTTGGCTAAGCATCTGACTCTTGATCTCAGCTCAGGTCTTATCTTAGGGTTGTGAGTTCAAGCCCCGAGGTGGGCTCTGTGCTGGGTGTAAAGCCTACTTAAACAATAATTATTATTATTATAATTATTAATAGGATTTCCAAGCTGTTCCCTTAAGTGAAAATAGAGAGATACAAGTGTATATTACATGCTCCAATTTCTGCGAATGGAAAACAGCAGTAATTGAGTCTAGGGAAAGGAACGGATGAATTGGGGCCCCGAGAGAGGAAGACTTCACCCATCACCTTATAGCACATTTAGAATTTTGGATCATGTATGTGTGTTTCTTGTTTCCTGGCAAAAATAAATACTGAATGGTTATTTTAAGCCAGGAAGTATGTGAAATGTTTCACATGCTTGTGTCTCTTAAGTCTCAGAGCAGCCCTACTGTGTTTTATTTTTTTTTTTTAATGTTTATTTCTTTATTTTGAGAGAGAGACAACAGGAGGGAGACGGGCAGAGAGAGGGAGAGAGAGAATCCCAAGCAGGCTCTGTGCTGCCAGTATAGAGCCCAATGCAGGGCTCAATCTCAGGAACTTTGAGATCATGACCTGAGCCAAAATCAAGAGTCAAATGCTTTACCGACCGAGCCACCCAGGACCCCCAGTCCTACTCTATTTTTTAACGTTTATTTATTTTTGAGACAGAGAGAGACAGAGCATGAACAGGGGAGGGGCAGAGAGAGAGGGAGACACAGAATCCGAAGCAGGCTCCAGGCTCCAAGCTGTCAGCATAGAGCCCGACGCGGGGCTCGAACTCACGGACTGTGAGATCATGACCTGAGCCGAAGTCAGACACTCAACCGACCAAGCCACCCAGGCGTCCCTCCTACTCTATTTTATAATCCCCATTTTATGGAGGGAGAAGCCCAGGGAAGTTAGGTGACTTGCTAGCAAGGGGTAAGGCCAAGAGATTTGAAGCCCAGAGAGCCTGATGTCAGGGTCCTCTCTCTTGACTCCTGGCTTTGTTGTAGCTCTGTTGCTTACCCAGGGCTGTGATTCCCCTGTAGGGGTGGGAAGTGGGGAGGGTGGGTGATTGGGGATGGGGGGGAGTGTTGAGAGTGGCAAGGGAGTTACGAGCACAAATAATGAGGCTCCCCTTTGACCCAGGAATCTGCTTCCAGGAATCGCTCGCCCTGAAACATTCATGTAAGTAGGCCAAGATGGATGTCTATTACATAGTTGTTTGTAATAGCCAAAATAATTATGTGGCTTTACATTTACTGAACACTCACGACGTGTCATGCGCCTTGCATACCTTGCCTGCATTGACTCAATTATGCCTCAAAAATGTAAGACACAGGGGTGCCTGGCTGTCTCAGTCGGTAAGGTGTGCCACTCTTGATCTATGGATTGTGAGTTCGAGCTCCATGTTGGGTGTAGAGATTGCTTAAAAATAAAAACTCTTTAGGGGAAAAAAAACATACGAGGCAGATTCTCTAGTCATCCCCATTTCACAGGTAGAATCAAGCCTGGTCCAGTCCTTTGTTCTCACCACACTGTGCCGCCCAGGTACTTCTGCCTTCTCGAGGGGGTTGAACGGATCCTGTCTTTCTAACTGTAGGTCATGGATTCCTGTACATTCATGAACATATACTGTGGGGTTTGTGAACTCCAGGTGGGAATTAAGAATTGTGTTTATGGGGCTGCCTGTCTGGCTCGGTCAGAAGGGCATGTGATTCTTGGAGAGCCTGGGTGGCTCAGTCAGTTGAGGACTTTGGCTCAGGTCCTGATCTCATGGTTTGTGAGTTAAAGCTCCATATGGGGCAGCACCCTCTGTCCGCCTCTCTCTGCCCCTCCACCACTTGTGCTCTCCCCAACATAAATAAATAATAAATAAATAAATAAATAAGTAAACTTAAAAAGAAAAAAAAGAGGAGGGGTGCCTGGGTGGCTCAGTCAGTTAAGCGTCTGACTTCGGCTCAGGTCATGATCTCATAGCTTGTGAGTGTGAGCCTTGCATCGGGCTCTGTGCTGACAGCTCAGAGCCTAGAGCCTGCTTTGGATTCTGTGTCTCCCTCTCTCTCTGCCCCTCCCCTGCTCACACTCTGTCTCTCTCTCAAACATAAATAAATAAATAAATAAATAAATAAATAAACAAACAAACAAACATTAAAAAGAAAAAAAGAGGAGCATGTGACTCTTGATCTTGGGGTCCTGAGTTCAAGTCCCATGTTGGGTGTAGAAATTCCTAAAAA
>NW_026057585.1:96044905-96081854 GCF_023721935.1 Panthera uncia
CGGCCGCCCCCGCGCCGCGCCTGGCGGCCCGATGTGGCTGCAGCAGCGGCTTAAGGGGCTGCCGGGACTGCTGTCGAGCAGCTGGGCCCGCCGCCTACTCTGCCTGCTCGGCCTCCTGCTGCTGCTTCTGTGGTTCGCCGGCTCCGGGGCGCGGCGGGCCGCGGGAGGCCTGCACCTGCTGCCCTGGTCCCGCGGCGAGCCGGGCGCCGCCGAGTCCTCCGCCTGCCTGGAGGCGGCCACCCGCGCCTGGCGCGGCCTGCGGGAGCGCGGCGAGGCTGTCCCACTGGGCCCTGGAGTGCCGGCCCTGGTGGCCAACGGCTTCCTGGCACTGGACGTGGCCGCCAACCGGCTGTGGGTGACTCCTGGAGAGCGAGAGCCCGCCGTGGCGCCGGACTTCGTGCCCTTCGTGCAGCTGCGACCGCTGAGTGCGCTCTCCGAAGCCGGAGAGTCAGTACTGTTGCTGCGTGAAGGGCTGCTGCGCCGAGTGCGTTGCCTGCAGCTTGGGACCTCAGGCCCCGGCCCTGCGGCCGCCGTCCCCGGACCCGCCTCGGCCTCCGGCCTCGTCACGGGATCCGGCCGCGACTGCGTGCTGCTGCAAGAGGACTTTCTGGCGCACCGGGGCCGACCCCACGTCTATCTGCAGCGTATCCAGCTCAACAATCCCACGGAGAGGGTGGCCGCGCTGCAGACTGTGGGGCCCACTGCCGGCCCGGTCCCCAGAGCCTTCACCAGTACCCTGGAGAAGGTGGGAGATCATCAGTTCCTCCTCTACTCGGGCCGGTCCCCGCCTTTTCCCACGGGGCTGGTGCACCTGGTGGTGGTGGCGGCCAAGAAGCTAGTGAACCGGCTCCAGGTGGCTCCCAAGACACAACTGGACGAGACAGTGTTGTGGGTGGTGCATGTTTCAGGCCCTATTAACCCCCAGGTGCTCAAAAACAAAGCAGCCAAGGAGCTCAAGGTGGTCCAGGATTTGGCACGGAAGGAAATGCTGGAGCTCTTGGAGATGCCAGCGGCTGAGCTGCTTCAGGACCACCAGCGCCTCTGGGCTCAGCTCTTCAGCCCAGGTGAGGCCTGGCCAGTTCTTGGGCCACAGTGCACACCTTACACCCGGGCCTCCGCGGCCCACCCTGGAGATGCCCCACTAAAGTCTGCAGAGTTGACCCTGAAGGGGAGCAGTGGGGGTGGTGAAAGGGAGCTTGGCCATTGACCTGGGCTGACCCTGCTCCACCGCTTGGTATTTGTGCGAGCGACGTGGGACCAGTTTACTGATCTCCGTGGGCTTGTGTTCAGTAATAACAAGAGCACCTCAGAGGGCTTCTGTGAGTCCGAGGAAGGAATGAGCGTAAAAGACAGGCCTTACTGTTATTTGTCCTCATAAATGAGGCCTGATTTGGAGAGTGGTTTTGGGGGTCAGCTTGTAAAGGATAAATCAGGCAGAAGGGCCTGGCGGGTCCCCAGATTCTTTCTTTCCTCAGTCCCTCACAGTCTGGCTGGTGACAGGCATGCGCTTTTTTTTTTTTTTTTTACGTGTTTATTTTTGAGAGAGGCAGAATGCAAGCGGGAGAGGGTCTGCAGAGGGTCTCTGCACTGATAGCAGAGAGCCCAATGCTGGGCTCGAACTCACGGACTGTGAGATCACGACCTGATGCAAAGCCAGATGCTTAACCGACTCAACCACCCAGGCATCCCCCCCCGACCCCGCCCTTTTAAAGTGTATTTTGAGAGAGAGATCGAGAGAGCATATGAGCAGGGGAGGGGCAGAGAGAGAATCCCAAGCAGGCTCTGCACAGTCAGCATGGAGTCCCACAGTGGGGCTCAAACTCATGAACCATGAGGTCATGATGAGCTGAAATTGAGTGGGATGTTTAACCGCCTGAGCCACCCAGGCCCCCCCCCCCCGCCTTTTTTTTTAAAGTGACCTCTGCGGTTCGTGGGGCTTGAACTCAACAACACTGAGATCAGGGGTCATGTGCTCCATTGACTGGAAGGGGATGGAACCTCTCCAGCAGGTGGAATGCACCCACCAAATAAAAACTTCCTTCCCCTAATGACTGTTGAAGTAAAGGAAATCCTATTCTAGGTGAGAGAGAGATTTTGGTTTCCAGGGTGCTCGTTGTCTAAATCCTTGTATTTAGTTGCTCAAAGTGTGTTTCACTCGTTCAGCAAGTATTGATCGAATCCTGCCAGGGACTGTGCTCCATACGACGGATAGAGAAGTGACCAGAACAAAGCGCCTGTTTCATGGTGCTTGCTTAAATTCTGGATGGGAGGAAGACAATAGTAGAAAAGTGAAAGTCTGAATAAATAAGCCAGATTGCTCTTTAGAATACGAAGTTCCATAGAGCGGGGCGCCTGGGTGGCTCAGTCAGTTAAACCAGCCAGCCCTTGATTTCTTGTGTCAGGCTCTGTGCTGACAGTGAGGAGCCTCCTTGAGATTCTCTCTCTCTCTCTCTCTCTCTCTCTCTCTCTCTCTCTCTCTCTGTCTCCAATAGCGCTTGTGCAATCTCTTCTCTCAAAATAAACTTAAAAAAATTTTTTTAAAGTTCCGTAGAGAAAAATTAAAAGTATGTGATTGAGGATGACTGGGTGGGGTTCGGAGTGGGGTGGGGGCCTCTGTTTAGCTCCAGTTGTTGGGGAGGCCTTTTCAAGGAGGAAGCACTTAAGCTAAGACCTGAATAGCAAGAAACTGACCATGTGATGATCTAGAGGGAGCTGGCAAGTCAGAGGCCCTAAGACAAGAGCAGGTTTGGTTGAGAGGCCAGGGTGGCTTGTGGGTAGCAAGCCAGGAAGGGGTCGAGGTAGCCAGATCCCAAAGGGTCTTGTAGACCGTGGTGACGACTGTGAATTTGATCCTAAGTGGAGTGGAAGGGAGAGCAGAGACAACTGTCGGATGTACATTTTTCAGGATCCCCTGGCTGTTCTATCCAGAATCTAGACTATAAGGGACAAAAGTGGAACATGAAGACCAGATGAGAGGATTTTTCAGGAGCTGAGGTGAAAGAGGAGGGTGGCTGGCACCTGAGTTGTGGCCGTGGAGACAGAAGTGGATGGCTTCTGATACTTTCAGAAGTGGCGCCACCGGGACTTTGCACGGACTGGGCGTGGGGCGTGAGAACTGGAGGGTGACTCCTGAATTTGTGGGGAGCCCTCGAGCAAGTGTCTGGAGATAATTTGTGGAAGGATTGCTTTGGGGCTGGAAGAACTTAGAGCACGTCAGGTCCCAAATGCCTGTCAGGCATCTGGGTGGAGACCCCAAATGGGCAGTTAGCTGTTCTGAGTCTAGAATTCATACGGATTTGGGAGATCCGGTGTTCAGATGTTATTTAAAGCTCCAGGACTGGAGCACAGGATGATGGCAAGGAGCAACCCAGGATGGGCCAGAGCGCTGATGGCAGTGTTCCGGAGGCAGAGGGCAGGGGGGCGGGGGGGGGGGGGGGCGTGCTGGACTCTTCAACCGGCACCATGTCCCGGCCACGTCTGTGTTCTTCTGGGCGCTGGCAGGATTTATGTTTATTATGTTATTTATGTTATTATGTATAGGATTTAATGTTTACTTATTTTTGAGGGAGAGTGCGAGTGGGGAGGGGTGGGAGTGGCGGGTTAGGACTACGGATCCAAAGCAGGCTATGCACTGACAGTGGTGCCTGATGCGGGGCCTGAACTCACGAACCCTGAGATCAGGACCCGAGCCGAAGTTGGACGTCCAACTCACCGAGCCACCCAGGCGCCCCGGGAGGCCCCGCTTTGAACAGGATTTTAGGCTTCAGGCCCACCGGGTCAAGTTGGTCATGTGAGGGAGCCAGAGCTCAGGGGAGGCCGGAGCTGCCATTTCTGTCGCTCCCGCTCTTCCCTTCAGAACCTCATCTTCCCGGCCGGGCCGTCCCCGCTTAACGTGCAACCTTTGTGGCGTTTCAGGTGTGGAGATGAAGAAGATCACGGACGCCCACACCCCGTCTGGCCTGACCGTGAACCTGACGCTGTACTACATGCTCTCCTGCTCGCCAGCCCCGCTGCTCAACCCCAGCCTGAGCCACAGGGAGCGCGACCAGATGGAGTCGACGCTCAACTACGAAGATCACTGCTTCAGCGGCCACGCCACCATGCACGCCGAGAACCTGTGGCCGGGCCGGCTGTCGTCCGTCCAGCAGATCCTGCAGCTCTCTGACCTGTGGAAGCTGACCCTGCAGAAGCGCGGCTGCAAGGGGCTGGTGAAGGTGGGCGCCCCAGGCATCCTGCAGGGCATGGTGCTGAGCTTCGGGGGGCTGCAGTTCACCGAGAACCACCTCCAGTTCCAGGCCGACCCCGACGTGCTGCACAACAGCTACGCCCTGCGCGGCATCCGCTACAAGAACGACCACATCGACCTAGCCGTGCTCGCGGACCCCGAGGGCAAGCCGTACCTGCACGTGTCCGTGGAGGCCCGCGGCCAGCCCGTCAGGATCTACGCCTGTGAGGCCGGCTGCCTGGAGGAGCCCGTAGAGCTGACCTCGGCGCCCCAGGGCCACACCTTCCCGGTCATGGTGACGCAGCCCATCACGCCGCTGCTCTATATCTCCACCGACCTCACGCACCTGCAGGACCTGCGCCACACGCTGCACCTCAAGGCCATCTTGGCCCACGACGAGCACATGGCCCAGCAGGACCCCGGGCTGCCCTTCCTCTTCTGGTTCAGCGTGGCCTCCCTCATCACCCTCTTCCACCTCTTCCTCTTCAAGCTCATCTACAACGAGTACTGTGGGCCTGGGGCCAAGCCCCTCTTCAGGAGTAAGGTATAAAGCCCCCCTGGGTCTCCAGAGCCTGAGGCCCCGGCCTCGTGTTCTAGCCTCAGACCGGGACGGGAGAGGCCTGGGCGGCAATGGGGTGTCCTCCTAAGCCAGTACCCTCAGCCCGCAACACAGACAGGAGTGAGCGTGTTTGCAGAGGCTGTCAGAAAGTGACTTCTGAGAGGAGACCGTAGGGAGGGACAGCAGTGGGGCGCCCGGGTGGCTCAGTCGGTTAAGTGTCCGACTCTTGATTCTGGCTCCGGCCATGATCTCACGGTTCACGAGATCGAGCCCCGCGTCGGGCTCTGCAATGACAGCGTGGAGCCTGCTTGGGATTCTCTCTGTCTCCTTCTCTCTGCCCTTCCCCAGCTTGTATGCGCCCCCCTCCCTCAAGATAAATAACTAGACTTAAAATAATAATTGCAACAAGCCCCTAGATAGACCGGAAACTGCTATCTAAGCCTCAGGTGAGCCCCCTGCGCTCCCTCCTGAGGGCCTGCTCGTGCCTCTCGCTGTGGGCCAGCTAAGGTGGCCATCTCGTTAGCACAAGGCAAGGTCATTCCTCTCATTTCCTCAAACACCTTGGCCCCCAGGAAGCCATGACTTTGAGCATGGTCGCTGTGAGACTCTCATCAGGAATGGTCTTGGGGATCAGGCTCAGTCCCAGGGGAGGCCGCCCCTTCCGCCCCCCCACCCAGTGCTCCATGCTCCGTGGCTGCCAGGATTCCCCGGGGGGGGGGGGGGGGAACAGAAGGAAGCCCATCGCTGGCAGTCACAGGAGAAAGTTCTCCAGAGGGAGCGGGGCTCGCTTCCCTTTCTCTCCTCCTCTTGTCGCACTAGCATGTGCAGAGATAGATTCAAGAGCTCTGGGTCTGTGCTCCTGAGCAGTTGAGGAGCCTGGGCCAGCTCCGGAGAAATGTCTCCTCACCTCCACAGAGGGCTTTGTGCCTTCTGGTTTCTAGTTTCTGGCCCAAGGCCAGGACTTGAGAAGAAGCAGCTCTCAGCCCTGACGGAGTGGGATGGGAGCAGGGTGGGCAGCAGGTCTGAGCCTGGAGCTTGGAGAACAAATGGAAGGTCAGATGAAAGAGAAACGTGGCCGAGCTGTAACAAAACAGGTGCTCCGTTTGCATTGCGTGGGTCTGACGGCCTCTGTTAAGCCGGCAGGCTGCTCCTCCCTGCTGCCTGGTCGGCTCCTCTGCTCTTAATCTGCCGTATACCCCTCTGTCCCCGGTTCCCCACCCGATCCAGGGGACAGGCCAGACCCCTAATTTTGGGGTGCTACCCCGTGGCCCTCAGTTGACTCGCGCTCGAGCCGGGGTCCCGCCAGAGCAGAGCCCAGCGAACACTGCGTCAGCCCGAGGAGGTGTCCGGGCCACCAACCCCACGGTGGCTCTAGCGCATCCCTGGGCCACAGTGTCTGCAGAGCCGGATCATCGCCCGGGCGGGATGCCACCAGGGGCGTCCCCGTCACCTGCCCCGCGTGAGATTTCTGTAGCTTCCACGGGGTTGGTGGTGAACAATAACAACTTGTTTTGTTAATTGAACAGGAAGATCCCAGTGTCTGAGTGAAGTCCCATCTGCACAAGACACCCAGCACCGAAAGTCCTGCTGCACGAACAGGGGATCCTTCGAACGCACCCACCCTTTTGTGCCTTGTTGGGGACGCCAGTGACGCAGAGTGCGTGTGGATGTTCAGGAGTCTGCATCGGGGAGCGGGAGGGGAGGGCCGGTGGACTTTTTGTAAGCTTTCGACTCAATAAAATGAACCTGTATGGAACATACTTGAAATTGAACTCACTCCTTCTGCTTTCCCCCCTTCTTCTGTCCCAGGAAACAGAGCCTCTTTTGAAAAGACCTGTCCAGGAAAAGTTGTGTTCTATTCCTAATTTAATGTGTTCTTTCTTGACTGAATTTTTAATTTATTGTTGTTGAGATTTTGCCGGATGCTTTTTGCACCCCCTTCAGACAGTGAATCTCGGGCGGGGATTTCCGACCTACGCCGCCCCCGGGGGGGCATCCGGAGAGAGCGTGGGTCTCGGGTCCTCCCCGGTTTGCACATCGTCTCTTTCTTACCATGAGCCTGTGGAGATCTGTGCTTTTGTACTTCTGGGCTTTAGGGGGAGGTATTTAACTTTCTAGGGGTTGATGATTGTTGGGTTTTGAAATACCAAAGCTTTTTTTTTTTGTTCTGTTTTTAAATAAATCTCTTTCAAACTTCCATGATCGGTTTGTGTGTGGTTTGAAACCTCTGGAGACAGCGTATCTTCCTCCATCAGTTGACTTTCAGGTAGTGTCTGAAGCAGATGGGCTGCCCAGCCCTTTGGGGATGGCTGATTTCCCCCCACATCTAATACTCCTCTTGAGGAGACGCTGATCCACTTGGGGGGAGGGTTGGTTCGCCAGGTCACCCGGCAGAGCGGGCGGATTGAGGAGCGTCAGCCCGGCCCCTTCCCTGCTGCAGTGCCTCTCCCCCACCTGCCCTAAACAGCCTAGATTTGTCTGTCCTGGGTGTTGCCAGCCACAGGGCTGGGCAGCAGGAAAACACCCCGATGGCCTTCTGCCCGTTGGTGGTGGTGGTTGCAGGATCTGATGACCCTGCCTGGTGGGGAGGAGAATGGGGCTGGGCCCAGGACCAGAAAGGGACTTGAGCTAGGCCTGGCAGCCCGCCTTGGGAGGCCGTGGGCACAGCGTTGTGGGTGCTGCAGCATGACTCCCTGCGAAGCTTGGTCTGCTCGCCACCAGCAGAATGATGCTCACAACGGCATGCTGGGAGGGAAAGGAAACCTGTATCTCCACCCCTACCATGAGTTGTCCTGGCTCCACCCACCTTCCCCTTGTGCTCTGGACGAAGTGCCTTCCTCGTCCAGCCGTGGGTCATTGGCTGGCCTACCCATTTAGGGAAGCAGGAATCTCACGGGGTGCAGCTGGATGTGGTTTATGGTGTGACGGGCCCTCCAGTTGTTTCGTTAGAGTAGAAGCTGCTTGGGGAGCCTGGGTGGCTCAGTCCGTTAAGTGTCCGACTTTGGCTCAGGTCGTGATCTCAAGGTTGGTGTTTGAGCCCCGCGGCGGGCTCTGTGCTGACAGCTCGGAGCCTGGAGCGTGTTTTAGATTCTGTGTCTCCCTCTCTCTCTGCCCCTCCCCTGTTGGCACTCTATCTCTCTCAAAAGTAAATAAACATTAAAAAAAAAAAAAAAAGGTGGAAGCTGCTTGACAAGAGCCACACTTAATGTTTCTCCCCTCTGTTTGGCTTGGAACTCGGCCTGTTAGAGGCTCCTAAACGGTAAAAACAAACCCATGTACCTGCTGCCCCGGAAAGACTGACTGAACAACCAGAATTTCAATAAACTCCTTGTGAATTACAGCTCGCGTCGAGCACTCTCTGCGGGTCCCTTACTGGACATCCACGCGGGCCTCTGCGGGAGGAGGTTAGGATCCCCTTGGAATCTTACCAAGCTGCTTTCTCAGGGGTGGAAACCTGGAATGGGAAATTTAATTTCATGCTACTTAGCACTTCCCAAAAGCTGAGGGCTCGGTATGGACATGTATTAGCTCCCTGAAAACCAACCTGCATCGTGGGCCCCTGCTGATTTGCAAGTCCCCTAGGAGTTTCCTAGGAGTCATCTGAACCTGGTCCCTGTTCAAGAGGGCGGGGAGAGACCAAAGAATGAGACAGGCCACTCCAGGGGGGTAGGCAGCAGGTGGAGTAAGAAGGGAACTTACTCTACGAGGCTTGTCTTGGGCTGTAAGACCAGTGCATCCCGGCACCCGCCTACCACACATTAAAGCTTCTACAGAGGTCTTACCTGGGTTCAGACACGCGCTCAGTCACCATCATAGTTCTGTCCCCTTGGAGCAGACTCTGGGAGCAGGAAAGGCACTCAGATCCCACATCCAGGGCCAGGGAAGGGGTGAGGAGCCTCTGATCACCTGGGGCTAGCTCACGGATCACTGGAGGTCACGTCCTCTCCATGACACCCTGACAGCCCCCCTCCTCTCAGCCCACCTTTTGCTCTGTGTCCCCGTCCCCCAAATTCACATGTTGAAATCCTAACCCCCAGTGTGATGGTGTTTAGAGGGAGCCCTGGGGGAGGTGACTAGGTCATTAGGGTGGAGTCCTCCCAAATGGGATTCTTGCCCTAATAATAGAGAACGCAGAGAGCACCCTCGTCCTCGCCTGTGTGTGGGGTGAGGCCACAACAGGCGTCTAACAGCCCAGAAGGGGTGCTCACCAGAACGCACGTGCTGGTCCCCGATTCCGGACTTCCAGCCCCCAGAACTGTGGGAAGCACCTGCCTGTTGTTTCTTTAAAAAAAAAAAATTTTTTTTAGAGATGTATTATGTATTTATTTATTACTACTTTATTTATTTTTAAATTTACATCCAAATTAGCATGTAGTGCAACAATGATTTCAGGAGTAAATTCCTTACTGTCTGTTACCCATTTAGCTCACAACCCCTCCAGTAACCCACAGTTTGTTCTCCATATTTAAGAGTCTCCTATGATTTGTCCCCCTCCCTGTTTTTATATTCTTTTTGTTTCCCTTCCCTTATGTTCATCTGTTTTGTCTCTTGAAGTCCTCATATGAGTGAAGTCATATGATTTTTGTCTTTCTCTGACTGACTAATTTCACTTAGCATAATAGCCTCCAGTTCCATCCACGTAGTTGCAAATGGCAAGATTTCATTCTTTTGGATTGCCGAGTAATACTCCATTGTCTATATAAACCACATCTTCTTTATCCATTCATCCATCAATGGACATTTGGGCTCTTTCCATACTTTGGCTATTGTCGATAGCACTGCTATAACCATGGGGGTGCATGTGTCCCTTCGAAACAGCACACGTGTATTCCTTGGATAAATACCTGGTAGTGCGATTGCTGGGTCGTAGGGTAGTTTTATTTTTAATTTTTTGAGGAACCTCCATACTGTTTTCCAGAGTGGCTGCACCAGCTTGCATTCCCTTTCTTTTTAAAAATGTATTTATTATTAAATTTTTTTTTTGTTTTAAAGTTTATTTATTTTGGGGGGAGGGGCAGAGAGAGAGGGAGAGGGAATCCCAAGCAGGCTCCGTGCTGTCAGTGCAGAGCCCGATGCGGGGCTTGAACCCACAAACCATGAGATCATGAGCCGAAAAGCAAGAGTCAGACTGACTGAGCCACCCAGGTGTCCTCCTTCCTGTTGTTTCTAAGCCCCCAGTCCCTGGCACCCTGTTATAAGAGCCCAAACAGACTAAGACAGGCATGTTCTTGCAGTGGAGGAATGGAACTTTTTGGAGGCGAAAACAAACCAAGAAACAGAGATTCACAGGGTCTTAGATGAAGAAGAAACCTTAGGGGTTTTGTTGCTCAGAATCTGTAACCTGGCTTCGTTGGATCCAAGGACCCCAGAATGGCCAAATGTATGCACTTTTTTTTTTCTTTCTTGAGACGTTCTGTAACTTTCCTCAGATTCTTTTTTTTTAATTAAAAAAATGTTTTTATTTATTTTTGAGAGGGAGAGAGAGAGAGAGAGAGAATGAGTGGGGGAGGGCAGACAGAGGGAGACACAGAATCTGAAGCAGGCTCCAGGCTCCGAGCTGTCAGCACAGAGCCCGTAGAACCCAACCCAGGGCTCGAACTCGTGAACTGCGAGATCCTGACCAGAGCTGAAGTCAGATGCTTAACCGACTGAGCCACCCAGGTGCCCCTTGCGTCGGATTCTTAAAGGATGCCTGGCTTCAAAACGAACAAGATAACCTCCAGCTCGGGGGTCTTGTTTTTACCCTCCCCCACCCACCACAGGAAGCGGCAGTGGTCTGAGCTTCTGAAGCCTGGTTCAGAGTCTGGCCATTGGGTGGATCACACCATTTGCTGTGGTGCAGGCGCCCTCCCTGCAGAAAGGAGGCTCAGGGACGGTGGGGTCATCTTGGCTGCTGGGCACCGGCTCAGCAAACTGCTTTACCTGAAACAAGCTATCGGCGGTCTGGCTCTCCGGGTTCCCGGGAGCCTCTCCTCTGGACTTTGGCCAACGGAAGCTTTGGATATATCTTTTGGTTCAATAAATATTCACTGTGAATCTTCTAGAAGGCCATGCATCTGGCCCTTGGGTGGCAAAGCGGGAAAGATTACATTTGATGAACATCTGTGTGCTTGGCGCTTAAGTTTTGTGAAGGCAGTGGCTGCCTCTGTCTTTTCGTTTCGGGATGGCCAGAAACTAGCACGGGGTAGACGGTCCAAGAATGTTTGTGGAATTGCATTTGTCTGCATTACGCCATTTAATCCTTGTGTTTGGGGTTGCGAGTGACAGAAAACTTTAATTATAAGTGGTTTAAACAGAAGGAAAAGTATTGGTTCACAGAGTAGTCCAGCAGGAGTTCAGGAATGGTTTGATCAAGAACTCAAGTGACATCAGTAGGGCCCAGCTCTTAGCCCTGCTTCCTGTAGCTTGGCTCCCATCCACAGACTAGTTACCTTTGTGGTAACAAAATGACCCCAGTTATCCCAAGCCTGATGCCCTCCTAGCAAAGTCAGCAGTGTCTGAGTCTCACTGTTCCCACCCGCGGTGCAGAGGTTCACCTCCCAATGGACAACCCACCTCCCCGGCCAATCGCTGTGGCCAGGCTGCAAGGGATATGTCCGTTAGGTTAGGCCAATCAGGCCACCTCTTCAGCTGAGATGGGGTCAATATCCAGCCACTGAACAGAGGATACTGGGAGAGAGGTGGTTTCTCAAAGGAAATTTGGGGTACTCTTAACAGGAAGGAGGAAAAATAGATGCTTGGCAGCAAAGCTCCTGGGCCCAGGGTGCCCTGCAGGGGAAGTTTCATTCCCATTTTGCAGATGAGGCAAGTGAAGCTCAGAGACCACAAGGCACTGAGCCCCGGAAAAGGGAGGGGACCACACAGATAGAGTCCCTGACCTCAGGGGATGCACAGTATGAAGGGGAGACAGACAGATAAGAAGCCAATTACACTGCGATCAGAGAGTGGGAGCGTGGGGCTGGCACACTGAACCTCTCCGCTAGAGCATCAGGGGTGGCTCCCTGGAGGAAGCTGGAACCTGAGGGATGATGGGCGTCCACCAGGCTAAGGCATGGGACAGGACTTTCCAGGTCGTGGGCAAAGCATGAGTAAGTATACAGACATGGGTGGGGACATTTCGGGAGGCAAGAGGACAGTAATACTCCGGTTTGTCCAGAGTGTAGAATCCTGTAAAAACAGGTGGGGTTTATCGATCCACGGTGATGGGGTTCTTGAGAAAATGGCTAAGAAGGAATTCTTGAGACGTCTTTGGTGTAAAAAGGTGATTTTATTAAAGCACAGGGACAGGATCCGTGGGCAGAAAGAGCTGCACTGGGGTTGTGAGGAGTGACTGATTGTATATTTTTAGGTTTGTGGAGGGAGGGAGATAGTGTAAGCCTCTAAGGAATTTTTTAATTTTTTTTTACATTTATTTTTGAGAGACAGAGACAGAGCACGAGTGGGGGAGGGGCAGAGAGAATGAGACACAGAATCTGAAGCGGGCTCCGAGCTGTCAGCACAGAGCCCGACACGGGGCTCGAACCCACAAACCGGGAGATCACGACCTGAGCTGAAGTCGGACGCTTAACAGACTGAGCCACCCAGGCGCCCTCTGAGGAATTTGAAAGCAAGGTTTTCAAGGACCTCGAGGGGCTAGCTACTGGTGAGATAGGGTTACTTTTAGTCTTTAATAAAACTAAAACATCAAGGAAGTAAGGCAGCCATGAGTTCCTTGAGCAAGGTCACGTTCTGCACGTTTCAGGTGTCTATCCGAGAGCTGCAGGCTGTAAGGAGATTTAATTTAAGCTACATTTCTCTTGCCTTTGTCTCCCTCATCACGGATCTTTGACTTCTAAAGGCAAGGGTGGGTAGGCTCTCAGACCTAACTCATGGCAATGACAGCATCACAGGTGACGCTCCCTCCCATGGACTCTCACGTCCTCTCCCCGCGTTACTGTTACAATTGTAGCCAATCTTTACGGCTTCCCCCGAAACCAAGGGAGGACAGTTTATCACCCTGTTTTACAGAAGTAGAAACTGAGACAGAGTGAAAGAGGATGCCTTGCCAAAGGTCAAAGGGAGGTCGCCAGCGCCTCGCAGGATTGACAACCTCCCATCGGCAGGGCAATTACCACTCTGCTCACATCGCTCCTGGTTGCCCAAGCGCCATAGGAGTCCATGGGACGGCTCTGTGGGTGTCCCGACATATGACAAAACAGAGGCGGGCGAGCCCAGGAGGAAGGCTGTGGATTCTCTCAAAATAGAACTTGGCCGCAAGGTAATTAGGCAGCATTTCTGGGAGAGCTGGATGTAAAAGAGTCGGCAGCGGGCTGGGAGTTGGGGGACCTGATTCCATCTCCAGCTCGGTCATTATCATCGTGCAACCTCCCATAAGTGAGGTAAGCATTTAGACTCCAGGTTCCCACCTGTAAAATGGGTCTAATAGCACCTTCCAACTTCAGGAGATGGTCGGGAAGTCCCACTTAAATAGAGGACTGTGTGTGAACGTGCTTTGATAAGTTCAAAACTTTCTACCCACACAGCGGATGGTTTGCACTGAGTAGCTGGAGGCAAAAGAATGGAGGTCAGAGCTCCTAACCCCCGGTCCGCAGGCAGAATTCAGAGGGTCTGCCAACCTGGATAGGTTTCATTTTCACCAACCTCTGGCTGAAATTTAGCATTCCCTCCCATGGTTAACTTTGGCACTTACGTCATTGTCACAGATGACAATGAACGCATTCATGACCCCGTTATAGTTGTTGCAGAGATCTTGAAGTGATTGCTCATGGTTGTTGCGCCTTTGGATTTTTTTTAAGTTTATTTATTTATCTTGAGAGAGACAGAGACCGTGCAAGTTGAGGAGGGGCAGAGAGAGAGGGAGACAGAGAAATCCCAAGCAGGCTCTGCACTGTCAGCGCTGAGCCCGATGCAGGGTTTGAACCCACGAACCGTGAGATCATGACCTGAGCGGAAACCAAGAGTCGGACGCTTAACCGACTGAGCCACCCAGGCACCCCTCATGGTGCCTTTGAAATTATGGTAGTCATTAAACTTGCTACTAGATCCCAATATTTGGTCTATTAATAAAGAAGCACAGGTTACCAGTCGCAAATTTGTTTTAAAAATATAGTTAGGGGTGCCTGGATGGCTCAGTCGGTGGAGCAGGTGACTCTTGACCTGGAGTCGTGAGTTTGAGCTGCACGTTAGGTGTAGAGATTACTTAAAAATAAAATTAAAGGGGCGCCTGGGTGGCTCAGTCGGTTAAGCGGCCGACTTCGGCTCAGGTCATGATCTCACGGTCCGTGAGTTCGAGCCCCGCGTCGGGCTCTGTGCTGACAGCTCGGAGCCTGGAGCCTGTTTCAGATTCTGTGTCTCCCCCTCTCTGACCCTCCCCCGTTCATGCTCTGTCTCTCTCTGTCTCAAAAATAAATAAAAAACGTTGAAAAAAAAATTTAAAAAAAAAATAAATGTTAAAAAAAATTAAAAAAAAATAAATAAAATTTAAAAAAATTTAATTTATTTATTAAAGTTTATTTATTCACCGAGAGAGGGAGGGAGGGAGGGAGAGAGAGGGAGGGCACCAGTTTGAGTGGGGGAGGGGCAGAGAGAGAGGGAGAATCCTAAGCAGGCTTTGCTGGAAGCCAGTGCAGAGCCCAACGTGGGGCTCGACCTCTCAAAACTGTGAGATCGTGACCTGAGCCGAAATTAAGAGTCGGATGCTTAACCGACTGAGCCACCCAGGTATCCTTGAAAAAAAATTTTTTTTAATTTTAAAATTATTGGGGTGCCTGGATGGCTCAGTTTGGTTAGGCATCCGACTCGGTTTCGGCTCAGGTCATGATCTCACGGTTCGTGGGTTCTAGCCCCGCATTGGGCTCTGCACTGACAGTGTGGAGCCTGCTTGGGATTCTCTCTCTCTCTCCTTTCTCTCAGCCCCTCCCCTGCTTACACGCTCTCTTTCTCAAAATAAATAAACTTAAAAAAAAACCTTTAAAATGATGGCTCATGTTTAGCATACACAAAGTAGGCCAAATGGGAGATAAATAGATAGATGTAAGAGGAGATTTATTATGGGAATCGGGTCACGGAATTATGGAGGCTGGAAGTCCCACGATCTGCCACCTACAGATGGAGACCCAGGAAAGCCGGTGGCGTAAGTGGAAATTAGGGCCAAGACCAGGAGCCCATGTCCAATGGCAGAAGATGGATGTCCCAGCTCTAAGACAAAAAGAGCAAACCCGCCCTTCCTCTCCCCTTGTGTTCTATTCAGGCCCCCTCAATGGGTTAGGTGAGGCCCACTCATTTGGAAGGTCAATCTACTCAGACTGTGTATTCAAACACTAACCTCTTCCAGAAACACCCTTCCAGGGGGTGCCGGGGTGGCTCAGTTGGTTAAGCATCAGATTTCAGCTCAGGTCGTGATCTCATAGTTCGTGGGTTCGAGCCCCATGTTGGGCTCTGTGCTGCCAGCTCAGAGCCTGGAGCCTGCTTCGGATTCTGTGTCTCCCCCTCTCTCTGCTTCTCCCCCGCTCGCACTCTGTCTCTCAAAAATAAATAAACGTTAAAAAAAAAAATATATATATATATATAGGAAAAGAAACACCCTTCTAGACACGTGTAAAGAGTAATTTACCAGCTCTCTGACACAAAAATCAATCATCACAGTGACCTGTTAGCTCAGTTGAGTGTTAGTATTTTCATGAACTCATAGATTTAAATATATTTGAGATGCTTTGATCCTTTGAATGTATTAATCTTCTTGATGGCCCATTGATATCACCTTGGGCTTTTGGGAACCTCTGCGAGGGCGTAAATTTCCTGGCTCCTGCCTGGAATCTCTATTTCTCCAAGGAGCCCGCTTCCGTTGACCAGGAACTGGCCTTTGGAGACTGTAATCTGGGTGCTTGGGTGCTCATTACACTGGGTGGTTCCTTGCCCAAGGTGAACAACACACACGTTTAAAAGCCCTGCTTTTGATAGAAACCCTGTCCTCGGAGCCCAGGGACAGCACCGGTCACCAGCATTTAATGCTGACTGACCTGAGCTGCCAAGTGAGGAATGGTTTGCTGGGGAGAAAAAAAGGAAAATGACTCTCTCAGGGCTTGAACCTGTCACTGGACCAACGTGGGCCCGCTCCTTGGAGAGCTGTAGACCCAGACTACACTGAGTGGAGTTGCCTGCCTCACAGGGTCACTTTCCTTGTGCAAATAAGGAGACCTCGAGGAATACTTTCCAAAACTGTGAACTCCCTAAACAGGGGTAAGCAGGCTCCTTTTCATAGGGTTTGGGATGAATATTTAGAGGGGGATTTTAATATTATAATGAATCTGAGATACCCAGTAGGCACTTTTTTAGTTTATTTATTTAGAGAGAAAGAGAGAGAAAACCAGCGGGAGAGGGGCAGAGAGTGAGGGGGACAGGAGCCGAAGCAGGCTCTGTGCTGACAGCAGAGAGCCTGATGCGGAACTCGAACTCACAAACCTGAGCTGTAGTCGGATGCTTAACCAACTGAGCCGCCCAGGCACCCCTGTCGGGCACTTTCTGATTCATCTGGACGGGTATGGTTCTCAAATGTTTCTTTCCTCGTTTCAGCAATTTGTGAGTTTCTAAGAGATGAAATGGACAGGCAGAAGGTTCTAGGAGTTTCCTGAGTTCAGGGGGGCAATCCTGAGTCTGGGGCTCAAGGGGTCTCCCTGGTGACAAATGGTGGTACCAGCAGAGCAGGGCTGGACTTAGGGCAATTGCCTCAGGCACCCTGAGCCTGGGTGGGGGTCATCTACACAAAGGGACATCAAAAGGACCCTGGGAGGTGGCTATCCCACAGTCACAAGCAAGAGAGAGCTGGCCACTGGGAGGAGGCTGGGAGGTGGAGAAACGCAAGGAAGGAACTTTGGGATGGATGGGATGCAACTTTGGGATCTGGGTGCACACACTGCTAGTTTTCTTTCATAGTATTTATTCACTTTCTCCCTCCATGGGTCTCACATTAGCAGGGCTCATGGCTGCCCAGGGGAAAGACTACATTTCCCAGCCTACCTTGCACCTAGGCGGGACCACAAAGCTAAGTGGTTATTCACCTCCTCTTGAGTTTTATCAAATCCATTATAACCGTCATCAAAGGTCTTTCTCACCCCAATTTTCCACAAATGATCCGGCTCTAGTTTTAACTACCTCATCAGGAAACAAAACAAAACAAACCCAACAGCAATACTTTTAAATATGTCCTAGAAATAGCAGCCAGGCACCTGCATGGCTCACTGGGCTAAGCGACCGATTCTTGGTTTCGGCTCAGGTCATGCATGATCTCAGGGTTCAGGAGTTCCAGCCCTGAGTAGGGCTCCGCGATGACAGCGCGGAGCCTGCTTGGGATGCTCTCCCTCTCTCTCTCTCTCTCTCTCTCTGCCCCTCGCCTGCACGCACGCTCGCTCTCAAAAAATAAATAAGCTTAAAAAGGGAAAGAAAAGAAAACGCAGCCAATATTGCTTCGTTTAAGGTTCTTTTAAAAAGCTTACAGTCAGAAAGGTGCCGGGCCTTGCCTCGAAAGGTGTGTGTGACTACACAGAGATGCCCAAGAGTCATCTTAAAAAAAAAAAAAAAAAAAAAAAAAAGTGCTATCTGAAGTCTGGGCCAGATCAGGTTAACCAGATGTTCTTTGTTCAGCAACTTTCTGCGCCCGCCTCCGCGCGCGAGGGCGGAAACAGACAACAAGTCCGGGTTTGGTGGTTTC
The DNA here is from genome assembly GCF_023721935.1 of Panthera uncia. Taxonomy (NCBI): domain Eukaryota; kingdom Metazoa; phylum Chordata; class Mammalia; order Carnivora; family Felidae; genus Panthera; species Panthera uncia. Next base: position 96,062,396 of record NW_026057585.1, read on the forward strand.
CAGCCTGTGAATGTTCCGAGGGGGGCAGACCAGGAAACTTTGCGAGAAGATTCTAGATTTCCGTAGCGGAGCGCTGCCCTGGCAGGCCCGGCGTGGACCCGCACGGGAGACCGGAAGCTTCTTTCAAGCAGGTGAGCGCCCCGCCCTACCGGGAGCGTCAGAAAAGACGGAAACGTAGAGCAAGTGGGTACAAAAAAAGCCCGTTACAAATAATGAAAAAAAAAACAAAAAAAACAAAACACAGAAACCAAACAAAACGCACACGCGTAAAGAAAAAAACCAAACAGAACAAGTTAGTCTATTTTTAAACACCATGAGTAGCCTTGCAAGCGCAAGGCCTCAAAAAATTGGTTAAAAACTCAGAATTGTTCCTCTCCACGGAAATCTTTAGTAAAAGGCGAAAGATTTATGCGATCTGAAGAGAAACCAGAGTATGCTCCCGGGTTGCCCGCACACATTCCTCGGGTAACTGTTACCCCGAATACAGTGATGGTGATTCTCTGCTCGAAAGAGCCAGTGATTTTCGTCGTTCTCCCAGACAATTCTGTGGGAGCGGCCTTATTCTTGGGGAAAAAGAATTCAACCGCAAAAGGAAAATCTCGTCATTTCTAAGTCGGAAATTGCCCGGTGTGCAATGCCTCTTGGGTATGCAAATGAACCTACGTCGTCACGCCCCGGTTCCCGGAAATGCCTTAAACAGCGTATTCGTTTTCCTGCGGGGACTGAGACTACCACCAGGGGGCAGCGCGGAGGCCAGATTGTCAGGATTTACGCTTTGGTGCAACCAGAAAAAATCTTTTATAAATTTTGACTCCAAGTAAAAATTTCTTTTGTACTTAAGTAAAATAATAAAAATAAAATAAAACTTGAAAATATTTATCTTCATTCATTCAACAACGTTCTTAAAAAAATTTTTTTTTAATGTTTATTTATATTTGAGAGAGAGAGAGAGCACAAGCAGCAGAGGGGCAGAGAGAAAGGCAGACAGAATCTGAAGCAGGATCCAGGATCTGAGCTGTTAGCACAGAGCCCGACTGGGGCTCAAATTCATGAACCGTGAGATCATGACCTGAGCCGAAGTCGGACGCTTAACCAACTGAGTCACCCAGGCGCCCCTCAACGACAATTTCCTGAGCACCGTGTTAAATCCTGTGCTGGGCTGCAAGGATAGAGAGGTATCCCCGACATTTCATCCTCAGTGAGCCTGTATGTGATGGGGAGGCTAAGTGTGAGTGGTAACCACTGATAACAGAATGTTCGCTGACATCTAGGCACGCCTAGGGCGGTGAGGGTGTTCTCGGCAGTGCAGAGAGGGTGAGTGACCAGATGGCCTTCAGTGCCAAGATAGGAGCTGGCATTTACCTTGGGGGCAATGGCGAGGCACCCAGGAGTTTTACAAGAGACCAACGCGATCAGATGAGTGATTTAAGGCAGTAGTTCCTTCCACGTGGTCCCCAGACCAGCATGTCAGTATCACCTGGGTACCTGCCAGAGACCCAAACTCTTGGGTCCCTCGCTAGACCTACTGGATCTCGAACCCTGGGGGTGGGGCCCTGCAGGCCAGGATTGCACAAGTCCCCCAGGTGACTCTGATGCAGGTGAGGCAGAGAACCACTGTGGGACAACCATTCTGGCTAATGTGGCGACTGTAGAGACAAGGAGTCTGGGGCAGGTGAATTAGGGAGCTGAGCACTAAAGCCAGAGAAGACTTCCAGGTGGCCGGCCTGTGGGTGTGGAGGGAGGAAGGCCTGGGAAAGAGGAAAGTGAGGAGAGGGAAGAAGTCTAGGTGAGTCCTTGGGGGCGTGGTGGCATAAAGGAGGGGTGGATGCTGCAGGAACGTGTGAAGGGGATTAGGATGTCCCCAGGAAGCCACAGGAAACTCAGGAGCTGGGGCTGCACAGAAGTCAAGGGCAGCTATGGTAAGCGTCCACCAGAGGTCAAGTAAGGCAGGGACTGCAAAGTGGGTGTCATGGTGGGGAGGTCGGTGGCCTTGGGCAGAGGAATTTCTTTCTTTCCTTTTTTTTTTTTTTAAACTTTATTTATTTTGAGAAAGAGAGAGAAAGCAAGTGTGGTAGGGGCAGAGAGAGAGGGGAGAGAGCGAATTCCAAGCAGGCTCTGCACGGTCAGCACAGAGCCCGATGTGGGGCTTGAACTCACAAACCGCGAGAACATGACCCGAGCCGAAATCCAGAGTCGGACGCTTAACCGACTGAACCACCCAGGCGCCCCTGGACAGAGGCGTTTCTAAGGAGTGGGGGTGCAGGAAGCTCCCAGCTGCAGGGAGGGTGATGGTGAGGGAGGGAGGGGGCCGGGTGCGGGGTGGGGGGGGCTCCGTAGGGACCGCTGGGAGGGGGTGAGGCAGAAGCAGGTGTTGCAGTGCCTCTTAAACGTTCTCCCTGTGCCGCCTCCAAGGTCCCCTTCCTGACTCTCACTCTGACACTGACCACGCCGCCGGGGAATCTCGCTGAGCCAGCAGAAGCCCCCGCCTTCCCTCCTCCGGATCTACCAGCCTGCCCGTCCCTGCCCCTTCTTCTGCCCACTCCCCACCAAGGCTGACCCTCCGCTTGGGCTCCCAGCCTCACCCCTGCCTGTCTCCCCTGCCTGCCAGCAGATACCGCGGGCTTCCTTATTTCCCAACACGAAAGAGGGAGGGGAGGTAGGAGCCAGAAAACGCCCCAGACCCCATCTCCCTTTCCTCTTGTGGGATACAAGAATCGAACACAACAAAGGGAGGAGAACCTTTACTCTCAGGAAAAAAAAAAAAAAAAAGAGACTCTGTCAGAAATCACCTTACTAAAACCAACTTAATTCACCTCGCGCCTACGAGGATGGCGATAATAATAATCATAAAGGAGAACGATGAGGGTGGGTAAGGGTGCGGAGAAGCTGGAACCCTGCACACTGTTGGGGGGGATGTGAAAGGTGATGTGCGGAAACCTGGTGGTTCCTCAAAAAGTTAAATGCAGGATGACCTTATGACCCAGCAATTGCTCTCTGTTTCTTTTACTTTTGGGGGGAGAGACAGAGCATGAGCGGGGGGAGGGGCAGAGACAGAGGGAGACACAGAATCGGAAGCAGGCTCCAGGCTCCGAGCTGTCAGCACAGAGCCCGACGCGGGGCTCGAACTCACGGACCGCGAGATCGTGACCCGAACCGAAGTCTCCGATGCTCAACTGAGTGAGCGCCCCTATCACAACAATGATTTAAAAAAAAAAAAACACTTTTGGGGAGACTGGGTGGCTCAGTTGGTTGGGCGTCTGACTTCAGCTCAGGTCATGATCTCAGGGTTCGTGAGTTCAAGCCCTTCGTCGGGGTCTGCGCTGACAGCTCGGAGCCTGGAGCTGCTTCCGATTCTGTATCTCCCTCTCTCTCTCTGCCCCTCCTTCCCCCTAAACTTAAAGCAATGCTTATATTTTAATCCTTCTGCAACTTGCCTTTTTCATGCAACATCAGGTTTTCAAGATCGATTCGTGCTGCTCTCTGTAGATTCAGTTCTAGTTCATGCCTTTTCTCTGCTGTATGTGAGTCCAGCATAGTGCCCAGATCAAGCAGGGCAAACAGGTCAAGGCAGGCGGTTGGCGCTCTCGGTTACACCTTCCCATCCCTGTGCCCTGATTTCAGGTCTAGCGTGAGCAGCGGAGGGGGTGTGGGAGGCTCAGTAATGATGCTCATGAACTCCAGGTTCTAATCCCTGGAACCTGTGTCACCTGTTATGTCACAGATAAAGCTCCCGGTGATTTTACCGGCAAAATGGGTTGATTAGGGAATAGCAGAGAATTGCAATCTGGGATGAGCACCACTCGGGGTGGGGGCGGGGAGGGGGCGCAAAGGCCTGGGGCACAGGTGGGGAACGTGGGCAGGCGGCCTTCCGGACAGCACAAGGGACACCCCCCGGGGTGCTCTGAGCCCTGCAGCCCTTTGCTTGGACCTAAGGCAGCCCCGTGCCAGGTCTCTGCTCCTATGGTGCAGCTCCTGTCCCCCCTTCCCGAGGCTCCCCACCTGCCCCGCCGCCCCGGGGCCGTCCTTCTCGTCGCAGCCTGCTTGCCGCAGCCCTTAGATTTCAGCCCTTAGATTTCCGCAGCAGAATAAATCACTTTGCCCTGTGCCGTGTGCCCTTGGGCGGCTTAGTTCTCTTCTCGGAGTCTCAGTCTTCTCTCCTCTGGGATACAAACGCCTGTTTCACAGGTCTCATGTCGGGATTACAGGAGAAAAGTCATCCAAAGTGCCCAGCAGAGTCCCTCACATATAGTCGGCCCTCAGTATATGGCAGGTGTGACTGTGGTTCCTGGGAAGCTTTCTCTGACTTCATCTGCCCACTTTCACCCTGAGGACCTCTGCTCTGTCCTCCCCCACCCAACTTGCTCTCAAACTCCCCACCCAGCTTTGTGGCCCTGTCACCCCCGCCTGGAGAGACAGGCCTCAAACACAAGCAGGCAGCCCCCATTGGCCTTCTCACCCGCTCTACCTGCTCTCATCCGCACTGCCACAGTTGCCAGAAAAATCCCTCCCGAACCCACGTGACCCTCCAGGGCTTCTGCGTGCACACCCAGCAAAGCCCAGCCTTGTGGTTCACCTACCGCTCCTCACCACCTGCTCCCGTGTGGCACTCTCTGCTCCTCTCCAGACCAGCCTGCTGCTCCCGGGGCCTGTCTGTTCCCTTCTGCTCTCCCTTCCCAGGATGTCCAGCCCTTGCCTCTCTCCTCTTCCCCTGAGGCCCGGCTCACCTGCCTCCTCCTCCAGGAAGCCATTCTTGGCACTCCAACCGAGGGGTTCTTTTTCATGACCCATGGTCAGCACGGAGCACCTGCTTCCTGGCGTTCGTGGGATTGTCCTGCTGCGTTCCGTCTCCCCAGAGAGGGCGACAGAGGTCATGTCTTTTTCATCTTGGATCTCAGGAACCGAGCGTGTGCCCCACACGGGGAAGGAACTCAGGAGCCGTGGCTGCAGCTGACATCCCAGGCCTTGTTCTGCACCCCGAGATGGGGCACCCTTGGCAGAGGTCCAAGGTCTCTATCCTCCTCTGGGTCAGTCTTATCCCAGAGCCCTCCCCTCCTTTTGTGGCTTCCTCGTTGGAAAAGCTCTGAGAGGCTCGGCCCCGACCTCCCACTCCTCTCCCCCCTTGTCCCTTCTCTCAGGAAGCAGACAGATACTTCTCTGAGAAGTTGCTTTTAGCCCAACTGTCCCCAAGAAAAGGGCAGAGAGTGGGGAAGGGGGGAAGCCCCTTTTGACATTAGATGGGGAGGGACATGTCATTACAAAGCCTACGCTAACCCTGGGCCATGGGGAGGAGGGGGTGGGCACCGTGATTTTACCAAATAGTAACAGAAACTCAGCTCAATCTGGCTAAAGCACCAAAGGGGTTGTATTGGCTCATGCTACTGAAAAGCGTTAAGCAGGTTCAGGCATGGCTGGATCCAGGGGCTCGTGCTGTCCTTAGGATGTTGCACTTCCATCTGTTGGACAAGCTTCCATTGTGAGGCCTTCCGGTATATGTGGCTCATGCCAGGAGGGCAGAGAATGGCTTCCCGAGAGCTTTTGATCCCACGTCACCCTCGTGGAAAGAGGGTGCCTCTTCCCTCTCTCTTCCCCCAGAGTCCCAGCAAAAGTTCCATGTCTGCGGCCTAACCTGGATCACACGTCCTCTCTGGAAGGAAGGTGTTGGAGTGGGTAGCACCACCCTAACCGTAGAGACAGAGGTGGGCGTGGAGGGGTGGGTATCCTGGAAGGGAGAGGAAAGCACGGTTATCAAAATCGATGGTGGGCAAGAAAAATGTGCCGGTAAAGTCTCCCGATGTGTAAAATGAAGGGGTTGGGCTTGATGGTCTGTGGGTCGCTGTCCACTTCAGGTCAATTCCATGATTACTTTATTTGCACGTGCCCCAGGAATCCTGGCCTCAGGTACGAATAGGCTCATTTGAGTTTGCTCTCTTGCTCCCTTGTGCCAAGTGAGCGTTACAAACAGCCCAGGTATGATTCCACTGCAGGGCATCTCCAACTTTCATGTGCATGAAGACCACGGGGGGGGGGGGGGGGGGGGGGGGGGAGCCTCTGGCGGATGTGCACATGCTGACCGGGTAATTCCCGGGTTGGGCCGGGATGTTGCATTTCTATCATGCTGGCCCACGGACCACATTTTGAGTAGGGGCGTAGCAGCGGGACCATCCAGACTGCTTCCTTTCCTCCTGCCCAGCCCTGCCATGTGTGATTCTGTTCTTCCATCCAGACGCCCACCCTGCTGCCTGCCCTCTGGAGAGACCCTCAGCTTGTCATGCTAGAGGTGATGCTTTTAAAAATTTTTATTAAACATCAACTGTTTGAAACAAAAGTAATAATTTGTATTTGGGAGTTTATAACCCAGAAGTGAAATATACAATATTAATAGCACAAAGAAGGGGTTTAAATGAATTATGCTCTTTTAAAGTATTTACCTTTTACTTGAAGTGGTAAAATATTGATTCTAGGTACACTCTGGGAAGTTAATAATGCATAGCATAATCCTTAGAGCAATATAAAAAGGTATAGCTAAAAAACTAATAAGGAATATCAAATTATTCGATTAGCCCCAAAGAATTCAGGAAAAGAACAACAAAGAAGAGAGGATAAATAGAAAACACGTAACAAGGTGATGGACTTAAACCCAATGGTATAAGTAATTACATTACATTAAATATAAATGAATAAAATCTTCCAATTAAAGGCCAGAGGGTATCCAATAGTAAGACTCAACCATACGATGCCACAAAAGAAATACACTCGAACTATAAAGACAAAGAGGTTGAAGCTACAAGGACGGAAAATTATGCATTAGTAGACCTTACAAGTCATGTACAGTTGTATTAATATCAAACGATGTAGATGTTAAGACCAGGAATATTGCCGGCGATGAATAAGGACATTCCTTATTGTCCTTATGGAAGGACACTAGCCTCATGGACACTAGCCTTTTCCTTATGGAAAGCCACTGGGTGGCTCAGTCGGTTGAGCGTCCGACTTCGGCTCAGGTCATGGTCTCACAGTCTGTGAGTTTGAGCCCCGCGTCGGGCTCTGTGTTGACAGCTCAGAGCCTGGAACCTGCTTCAAATTCTGTGTCTTCCTCTCTCTCTGCCCCTCCCCTGCTCACGCTCTGTCTCTCTCTCTCTCAAAAATAATGAATAAACATTTAAGAAAAGTTTTTTTTTTTTTTTAATTTATTTTTGGGACAGAGAGAGACATAGCATGAACGGGGGAGGGGCAGAGAGAGAGGGAGACACAGAATCGGAAACAGGCTCCAGGCTCCGAGCCATCAGCCCAGAGCCCGACGCGGGGCTCGAACTCACGGACCGTGAGATCGTGACCTGGCTGAAGTCGGACGCTTAACCGACTGCGCCACCCAGGCGCCCCAAGAAAAGTTTTTTAAATAAAAAAAGAAAAAGATGCAATGAGGCACAGTGTGACAGAATCAATTGGAGAACACTAAAATCTTTCAGGGCGTGTTGTCTGACCACAAGAGAACTAAAAGAGAAATCGAAAACCGTAAGTTATCTAGGGAAGCCTTAAATAGTTGATCGTTAAACAACACCCTTCCAAATTAATCCATGGCCCAAGGAGAAATCAAAAGGGAAATTAGGAGCTATTTTGAACTCAGTGATAATAAAACAAACACATAAAAAATTGTGGGAAGCGGCTAATGTCCTTAGAAGGGAGCTCGTAGCTTCAAGTGAAAGATTTAAAAATAAAAATCCTAAGTTTCCATTTTATGAACCTGGAAGAAGAGGAACAAATTAACCCCAAAGTAGGGATTAAGATGGGTCATAAACCTAAACATAAAAGCTACGATCATAAAGCTTCTGGAAGAAAACATAGGAGAATATCTTCACGACCGAGGGGTAGGTGAAATTTACTTAGAGCGAACGGCAAAAAGCGTCGCGTATAAAAATAAGTAGATAATTTGTATTCCACTAACAGTAAACATTTCTGCTCATTAAGGCAGTGGGAGTGAAAAAGCAAGCCACAGACTAGGAGATAACATTCCCCATCCATTCATCTAGCAAAGGACTTGTATGCAGAGTATATAAGGAAATCCTACAAATCCGCTAGTAAAAACAGAACCTAGTAAAAACTGGGCAGAAGATCTGAATGGACGCTTCCCCCCTGCCCCCCAAAGATGTAGGAAGGCCCAGTAAGCACATAAGAGGTACTCAACATCATTTCTTATTAGGAAGATAGAAATTAAAACCACAATGAAATGCTCCTTTATACCCTCCGGAATAGCTAGAATCACAAACACTTCTCTGAATGTTGGTAAGGACATACGGTGTTGGCTAAAACAAAGCTATGTGCGCTCAAGCTTAGAATAACTTCCAGTAATTGAAACAGTGTGGTATTGGTGCAAGGGCAGACAGAGACAAATGGAACAAAGTAGTCCAGAAATAGAGCCACGTGTATACAGTCACGTGATGTAAAACAACCACACCCACATTAGACAGCTAATGTATTCATTAAGAAATCGTGCTGTATCTGAGCGCCTGGGTGACTCAGTCACGTACGCGTCCGACTCTTGGTTTTGGCTCAGGTCATGACCTCACGGTTCGTGAGATCGAGCCCAGTGTTGGCGTCTGCACCGACAGAGCGATGCCTGCTTGGGATTCTCTCTCCTTCTCTCTCTCTGCCCTTCCCTCACTCACGCTCTCTCTCTCTCTCTCAAAATAAACAAATACACATTAAAAATTTATTTCAAAACATGGTGCTCTAGCAACCGAGTTTCAAAATGGAGACACCTTTCTTATATCACACACACAGACCGGTTCCTAAATGTGAAGGGTAGACCAATCCACGTTCTAAAAGGTAAACTAGGAGAGCATTTCATGACCTTGAGAGATTTCCTAAAGTCTAAAAACACTTTTCCATGAAGGAAAAGACTAATCAACTGGACTATATTAAAACGAAGCTCTGGTAAGACTCCGTGAAGAGAGTGAAAAAGGTAAGGTCACCAGGTGGAAAAAGATATTTGCAATATGTATCTGGGACAATGGATTTCTATCCAGAATATATAAAGAGCTCTTACCAATCGATAAGAAAATGACAGACAGTGTACTAGAAGACCGGGAAAAATTTGTATAGACCCTTCACTGAAGAGCATATTCAAATGGCCAGTAAGCATATGAAAAGTGCTCAGCATTATTTGCCATTGCAAATTAAAACGACAGTAAAATATCGTTATGCACTTACCAGAATGGATACAATGTTGAAAAGCCGACAATACCAAGTATTGATGAGAATGTGGAGCGACATATACTGCCGGGAGAGAGTCAGTTGGTAAAATCATTTTGAAAAACTATACGGAAGTGGCTGCTGAAGCCGAACGGGCACATACCCCATGATCCAGTATTTCTACTCATAGGTGCGTAGCCAAACACTGTGTGTGTGTGTGTGTGTGTGTGTGTGTGTATGTGTGTGTATAAGCACCGAAAGACACGGGCAGGAATGTCCATAGCAGAATTACTGTGAGCTTCCCGAAGACAACTGCTAAGCTTATGGCAGGAGGAATACCCACACCTGTTTATAAGGTCAAGTACAGGAGTTAATCCCCTGAGAGGGAGCATGGCCCCCTCCCTGCCCTCCATCATGTCCCACCCCCCTCCCCACCTCCCGCGGCCACGAAGCACTTGCTCTGGGGAAACAGCAGACGCTGCTATTGTACCTCCAGCAGGTGGCGCTGAAGGCTCTCTTTTCCCTTCAGTGACACCGCCAGCTCTATCCGGAATCTGGGGAGGGGTGGATGGGTCAGATGGGGAAGACCCGCGCTGTGGCTCAGCCAGAGGCCAGGCTGGGCTCTTCCCCACCCCTTACCTCAGGCGAGCAGGCGAGGCAAGGGAACTCTTATAGGAGATCTTTGTCTTTGCGTGGGTGTTCCTAGGCAGTGCAGGAGGGCCTGTCCCCCTTCTGGCCTGGGATCAGCCGCACAGGGGTCAAAGCCAACCTCATTCTGTCTCCCCTGAGAGTCATGCTTGGTGCATTGGAAAGGGCATAGAACTTGCAGTAACTCAGACCTCCGTTCAAATCCCAGCTCTGCCTGTTGGAGGGCTGTGTGACCTTGGGCAAGTTGCTTCATTTCTCTGAACCTCAGTTTTACTCATCAGTAAAATGGAGCAATAATGCCTAATGCTCAGGTTAGCATCAGGATTAAACGGGTCAGCATGTAAAAGCACCAGATTGTAATAGGTGGTCAGTGGGGGTTGGTTACCTCCCCATTCACGGGCCTGGGGTCGGTGGCCTGTCAGTGGTCAGACCCCAGCATGCAGCTGTTTCTTACTCTACACTGTTCCCTGAGTAAGGATAGAATTGGGATCCTGGTAAGACAGAACTGAGGGGTGGGACAAAAAGAGTCCCAGAGACTGCTTTCTCAAGTGCATTTATAATCACAGTAATATAGGCATCATCCTGATTTTCTGATAATTCTTGCTTCTTTTACAACAGGGCTGGAGGGGGGGGCCTGGGCGGCTCAGTCGATTACATGTCCGACTTCGGCTCAGGTCATGGTCTCACGGTTCGTGAGTTCGAGTCCCCTGTCGGGCTCTGTGCTGACAGCTCAGAGCCCGGAACCTGCTTCGGATTCTGTGTCTCCCTCTCTCTCTGCCCCTCCCCCGCTTGTGCTCTGTCTGTCTCTCTCTGTCTCAAGAATAAATAAGAAAACACTAAACAAATTAAAAAAAAAAATAGGGCTGGAGGGAAAATTCTACTTCAACGATAGCGGCTTTTCTAGAAAAAGCCTGGCAAGACAAACATCATACTGTCTATATGTGATGTTAAAACATATCAGAGGTCAGGGCTTTAAGAAACCCAACAGAACCGAGTCCTGTGGGTGGGGGATTTTGGTTTCGTTTTCTCGGAAAGGCCACTGACAAACTGGTGGATGCTCAGCCATATGTTTGTGAGCGAAGGGTGGGGGGCAGCAGGGGCAGGGTTAGCCGCCAAACAGGTGTTTCCACAGTGCGTTTGTGCCCGGGGTGTCCAGAGCCTGGAGCCGCCTGTGGCTTCGCTTGGGTCTCCTTTAGGGCACCAGGAATGCCGGCTGCTTTCCAGTAAGGCAGGGTCTGCAGCAAATCAGTTCATCCCTGTCCTGAGGACGGATGAATCCAATGGGAGGCATCTCTGCTGCCCTTCCCCCACGGGGGACCTCAGGGCTTTGGAGCCCCAAGAGGCAGGCAAGCCCTGGTGATGTGAGGACGGTTTGGGGGGTGAGCGGCCAGGGTGGGGGGTAAAACAGGAAGCCTACAGATGGGGAGGTGGCCTCGGAGGTGGGGCGGGTCTCAGCCTGGAGCTCCTGGGATTGACATTGGCATCTGTCCATCACTGATGCCCTGTCCGTCACCTGACCCTTCTTTTCTGCATTCCACTAGCCAGGCCAAGGAGGGTGGGGCCGCCTTCCGAACGACAAAACTCTTTGAGTCACCGGCCTCATCGGCACCTCCGAAGCCTTAGCTCCACCCTGAGCTTTTCTCAGGTGCTGAGAGCTGGGAGCCGGGAGTTCAGGTAACAGGGTAGGGTCAGCTCGCCCGGTGCAGAAGTGCAGACTGTGGCTCCCTCTCCTGCAGGCGGCCCCACCCCTCCCCTCCCCACACAGCCTTGACCTATCCAAGCAGGAAGAGCACCCCTTTGGAATCAGAGAGATCCGAGTTTAAATCTGTGCTCTCCCACTGCTGTGTGATGCTTGCAAAGTGCTTCACTCACCCGGGCCTTGGTTTTCCCAATCTGTCAAATGGACACGGTGGGCCTGCCCAGCCTGCTCACAGGGTTGGCGTGACAATTATACAAGACACTGTGCTTTGTAAACAACAACAACAAAAAAGCATAAGCTCACAACAAATGCTTCCCCCCACCGCTCACCGGTCCTCCCCATGGCCGGGCACCACCCACATACACGTCTTGTTAGAAACTCAGCAGTCAGGAAAGATCTTAAAATTTTTGGGCAAGATTGAAAAATCAGATTTTTACAGAAGGTTTTGAATTTTCCACGGCATCTGACAATACAAGGGCAACCCCCCAAAAGATTCTCCAGGGTTAGGGTTAGGCTGGCCTCCGCAAGCCCTGCTGTGTCCCCGGCACTGAGGTCACAGGTCAAGTACTATTTGTCACCCGGCTTGCTTTGGTCCACCTGCCCCTTTTGATAGGTGTTTGTAGCAACTGTGTTATTTACATGGGAAGTGCAGGGTTATCATCAGTCCCTCTGGTCATTTCAAGGCTTGGCACCACTTCTGGCTGAGTAACAGCCCCCCTTCTCCTCCTGGCGAGCGTGGCCATCTGCCTGGCACTGGGCACTGACTGTGGAGGGGACAGCATTTAGGAACGTTGCTGGTCTCCGGCTCCTTTCGGAAGAGTGGCTGGCTCTTGGGGCACCTGGGTGGCTCGGCGGGTTGCCCAACTCTTGAGGGCTTCCCGAGGCCCTGATGTGCTCTGGCTGGGTAGTTTGCTGTGTGACCTCAGGCAAGCGGGACGACCCCTCTGGCCTGCTAGCCTGGGATGCCTAGAAGGATCTGAGTATCCGGGACACGGGCTGGGACAAAGGTGGTGCAGAAAGGGCAGTGGTGAGGATCCAGGGAGGGTGTCTGTGTGGTGACATCGGTAAAGCAGAAGGCGGGGGTCAGATCTCCTGAGTTCAAATCCCATTCCACCCCTGGGCGGTCCCACAGTCTTGGGAACACCACCAGCGTCCGCCTCACAGGGTGGCTGAGAAGGTAAATGAAATAAATCATGCACGAGAAGCACTTGGCACCATAGAAAGTGCTCAGAAAATAATAGCAATAATTGTCAGCAACACAAGAATGGCAGAACCTGCAAAAAGGAAAATAGAGGCTTCCCTGGGTCGAGGGGTCAGCCGACCCATACTTCCTACGGGTAGAGGCTGGGCGGGGTTATTCAGGTTCGATTTCCAGGAGGGTGGGGACCTGAGTTTGGGTCACACCTGAGCCACGGCAGACGGACGGGGAGGGGGCAGGCGTGAGTTCTGGCTGCTGGGGCATCCCTGGCCCGGTGGGCCCAGTGAGCCACCCTCTCCAGAGGCCAGCGCTCTGGGTCAGGTCACATGGAACCTGGACACATGGTCACATGGACACGGGTTCCTCTAACAAAACCCATACAAGGCCTTGGGCCTGAGCTTACCAACCCGGACCGCAGGGATGCAGGGGGTTCACCTTCTCCAAGGAAGGGGCAGGGACAAGAGGGAAAACAGGGAGCTATTTTGAGAAGGTGTTGAAGGCCGGGACACTAAAATTAGACCCTTGGTTCCTAAAAAGACATTGGCGCCAACCAAGACCTTGGAGAGGGGCTCTTCAGCGCGGAATGTGACCCCAGGAAGCGCTCCTGCGGGCCTGGGCAGTGAGGTCAGCCTGCAGGACCAATGGGGCCGCCCGATGGCTAGTGGTCACGGGCACCTCTCCCCCCAGCTGCCCCGCCTGCAAAATTCTGGAGCTGGTTCCAACTGCTTCCTGTCCGCGCCCAGCGAGCACGAGGGCGAGGGGGCAGAGCCGCCCGTCCCCGGGGCTGTCTGACCTTCCCAGCCGTGTTTTTCCTTTTTTGACTATCCCCTTGTCTCCCCTGCTTTCTGTTCCATGCTGGGGGAGGGGGTGCTCAGGTGAACAGCCATCTTGGGGCCTGGGGCTCCAGAGGCCTGGCTGGGAGGGTGCAAATGCTCTACCCCTGAGCTATACCCACTGCCTAGCTGGGAGTGTGAGCCAGAGGGGCTTGGGGTTCCGGCCGCTTGGGCCCAGGCCTCTGCTCCGGCCCCCATACCCCTCCCCTGTCTCCTCCTTCAGTCTGTACACCTCACCCCTGCCCTCAGGGATACGGCCGCCTCTCAGGAAGCTGTTGAAGTCCTATGAAGCCACTTCCTGGAATGATGTGCCAGGAGCCCTCAGTCCCCCGGCTCTGAGACAACCCCTCTCTCCCTCTCCCGTGCCCTGGCCTGAGGCCCAAGACTGTCATTTGACTTTCCTCTCACCCCAAGTTGTTTTCCACGGCGGGGAGGGTGGCACCTTGGGTCTTGTCACCACACACGAGTGAAATCCTTTAACTCCTCCCGGTGGCTCTGGGGATACGATCTCGAAAGCCCCAAGAGGTCCAGCCTGCCCCCTCTCTCCCCACAGCCCAGCCCCATGGCGGTCTCTTCCATTGCCCAACACACTGAGTCCGTCTGATGGAGCCCACCCCCTGCTGTCCCCCTCCTGTCCCCCTTGTCCAGATAAGCCCCACTCCCTCAACTTCAGCGTCACTTCCTCAGAAAGGACTTAGGCGCTTGAAGACACATGTTGAATCAGGTTGAGATGGAACCGGGAGGGCAGTGCCCCGGCCACTCTCGGGTAACAGGGGCCTCGAGGCCCAGGGACCTGTGTAGACGGGCTGCCTGGGTGAAGAAGGACCGGTCCGCCAAGGGAGGCTGCAGCCGGGACTCAGCGGGGAGGGTCGTAGCTGGAATAGGGTCTGGGGGCTGCGTCCATGGCGCTCCCCACAGCGGGGACTCATCGATTACTGGCCCACCCAACTGGGCTTCCTGTTCCTGTCCTCACCCTGTAGCCTGGGTTCCTGGGCTCTCACAGAATAGATACAGCAGGGGCGCCTGGGTGGCTCAGTTGGTTGGATCTTGGGACTTTGGCTCGGGTCATGATCTCAGGGTTCATGTGTTGAGCTCCTCGCAGGCTCTCTGCTGTCAGCCTAAGAGCCCACTTTGGATCCTCTGTCCCCCCCGCGCCTCTCCCGCTCACACATGCTCTCTCTCAAAAATGAATAAACATTAAAAAAAAAATAGAGCAGATAAGCAGATAGATCTTCAATCAACCCTCAGGGAGACTGCTGGAAGTTTTGAAGGGAAAGTAGGAGAATCCACAAGGAAAATGACATACATGTCCCCAAAGTCTAGCACACTGGGTTTCCCTAGGAGTCCCTCAGACTTGAGGACCGCTGAGGTGAGCCCAGCCTAAGGTGTCTCCTACCCCCAGGCCCGCTTAGAAGTCACGGAGAGCACTCAGGAAAGATGTGTTCGATTGTCCAACTGTATCCAACTCAACTTTGGTTCGGGCTTTTTCACAACTCCTTCTAAGACCTGGTTGTCTAGGGAGTCCTGGTTTTTTGTTTTTTGTTTTTCATTTTTAAAAAATATTTATTTACTTTTGAGACAGAGTACAAGTCAGGGAGGGGCAGAGAGAGAGGGAGACACAGAATCTGAAGCAGGCTCCCGGCTCTGAGCCGTCAGCACAGACAGGGCCCGACAAGGGGCGCGAACTCACGGACCGTGAGGCCACGACCTGAGTCCACGTTGGGCGCTCAACCGACTGAGCCACCCAGGCCCCCCTGGGGAGTCCTGGTTCTTAACACCACCCCATTTCATGCTCGAAAGCTACCTGGTTTGGACTTTGTGGCATGATTATGCCATGAGGTCTATACATTAGGTCTATATGTTCGTATAGAATGGTCTTTAAGATCATGTAATTCAGTAACCGAATTGCTGGATAATTTAAGCAACAAAGCGGAAAATGCAAAGGACTGGATGTCCATGCATGTGCCCGTGTGTGGCTGAGCGATCCATGCAAGGGGCTGTGAGAAATGCATCAGCGCGCATCCGGGATCCGAGTAGAGCTGAGGGGTGGGGATCCAGACGGGACTCTTTCCAAAGCCCGATTTCCTTTTCGTTACTGGGGACGTGTGTTACTTTTGCCCGAAAAATAAAATTAAAGGGGTGCCTGGGTGGGTCAACAGTTAAACCTCCTATTCTTGGTTTAGGCTCAGGTCACGATCTCGCAGTTTCTGGGTTTGAGCCCCGTGTTGAGCCCCGGGATTCCCTTTCTCTCCCTCTCTCTGCCCCTCCTGTGCACTCTCTCATTGTCAAAATAAATAAATAAACTTTATAGAAAAATAAAAAGAAAGAAAATTAAAGAAAACAAAAGGTCGATCATCTGCCACCGTCCTCCCCCTAGGCTGGACTCCCAGTTTTCTCTTACACGACTAGGGTTTTTTCCTTTGTTATTTTTCTATCATTTATTTCTGGACTTTGGCAGGAAAACTGGGGAGATCTGGCCTTTGTCATTCATCACGTAACAAAGCAAAATACAACAACAGAAAGATGTGTTGGTCTTTCCCTCCTTCTCGACGACGAATGCTTCGAGGGCAGGGACATTTTTGGGGTCCCCCTTTGTGCCACAAAGTGTCAGGCTTCTGGTCAGTGTTGCTGGACGTTTGCGGCGTCCTGCGGGTGGAGGGACACCCAGCCTGTCTCTCAGAAGCAACAGGTCCAGGGGCGCCAGTCCTTGGTCTTCCTTCCACCTCTTCTGAGAGGTTTCTCCACCAGACACGTCCATCCTGTCACGGATTCTGGTGGCTTCGTGGCAGCTGTCTCAGGCCCAGCTAGCAATGCCTGCCGGGCACCACGTGGGGGGCGTAGTGCTATCCTGCGTGGGGCAAAGCCATCCCGTGGGACAGCAGCTCAGGCTCTCTCACTGAGGAATCCCGGGAATGTGACGGAGACGCAGACAGTGCCTCGTGCTCCGCATGTGACCACCCACGTGACTCCCGCAGGAGCCGGGTGAGGGCCCCACAGCCCTCTCCTGACTCCCCAGTGTTCCCCCGCCCCCTTAGGGGGGACCTGGAGCGGAGATTCAACAAGGAGAGCCAGTCGTGGGTAGCCACTCCCCTCTGTCCTCCTGGGACAGTGGGACAAAGTCACCATCATAGTGATAATCAGAGTCACAACAATAGCTCATTATGGGGGGAATACAATGTGCAGAGAATGATGCTGGGCTGATTCCTACAGGCATCGTCTCACTTAGCCTCCGTGAAAACCCCATGAGGTGGGCACTATTGCTATACCCATTTTACGGATTGGGAAAGCTGAGGCTGGCGGGTCCGGAGTGATGTGCCTAAGATCACGCAGAGCTGGTGGGCTTTAGAACTGGGATTTCGACCCAAGCCTGTCATTCAGACCTCTAGAGCCCGGGGTTCTTCTCCTAATTACTCATCTACTAGTCCTTACTGCCTGGGTGGCCCAGATGAATTATTATGGAAAAAAAATTCTAGCACACCTTGGGATGGTGCTCACACTGATTTATTATTATTATTATTATTATTATTTAGCAACATTATTTTAGGTGTTATGAGCAGCAACCAAATGAAGCTTCTGGAAGCAGAAACTTTACTTAAGGGACCTGCTAAATGCTAGGCTGTCTGCCCAAGTTTCCCCTGTTCAGAGGGACACCAGTTATATTGGATTTTAGGACCCACCCTAATGATCTCACTTACACCTGATCATCTCTCAAAGACCCTATCTCCAAATAAGGAAATTCTGAGGGACTAGGGTTTGGTACTCCAACGTGACCATGACGGTGACCTTGGGTAAGTTAGTTAATGACTCAGCGGGGGACACCCGGGTGGCTCCGTCGTCGGTGATGCCTCTGACTTCAGCTCAGGTCATGATCTCACAGTTTGTGAGTTCGAACCCTGAGTTGGGTGCTGTGCTGACAGCTCGGAGCCTGGAGCCCGCTTTGGATTCTGTGTCTCCCTCTCTGTGTGCTCCTCCCCTACTTACGCTTTGTCTATCTCTCAAAAGTAAATAAATGTTTAACAAATTTGTTTTAATAAGAAAAATTTCCTTGTCTATGAGATGAGGCTGGAGACAACCCCTTCCTCCCCAGATCGCTGTGTAGAAACACCACAAAGAAGAAAAATGTTCGATGCAATGCCCAGCTCATACCTGGTGCTCAGGAAAACAGCAGCTGTTATTTTTTTTCTTATTTATTTACTTAATTTTTGAGAGAGAGAGAGAGAGAGAGAGACAGAGTGTGAGTGGGGGAGGAGCAAAGGGAGAGGGAGACACAGAATCTGAAGCAGGCTTCAGGCTCCGAGCTGTCAGCACAGAGCCCGACGCGGGGCTCGAACTCACGAACGAAGAGATCGTGACCTGAACCGAAGTCGGACGCTCGACCGACTGAGCCACTCACATGCCCTTCAGCTGTTATTTTCTACGGCGTTCCTAGGATGAACTTGGCCAAGAGACCGTGGGGTCAGGAAGGACCTCGGGGAGACGCTGGCCTTTCCAGGGGCATTTGATGCCTGAAGGCAGGGCCCTGCCCTGGCTCTGGCCCATGCCCGGGCTTCCAGACAGTTGCTGGACTTGACTTCTGCATCTCTGGGTGAGGGATTTGAAGGCCCCACTGCCAGGCTTACTTTTCTGTTGTCCAGCCGGGGTTTCTCGATCTCGGCACCGTTGACATTTTGTCAACAAAATGTTGGGCTGATCGTTCTCTGTTGTGGGGGCTGTCTTGTGCACTGTGGGATGGTTCTCAGTTTCTCTGGCCTCTGTCCATAGATGCGGGGAGCACCCCCCTCCCTTGTTATGACAACAGTGATGTCTTGGGCGTTCCAAATGTCTTCCAGGGGTCAAGGCCCTGCTGGCTTAGCTGGCTGCCTTAGGAAAGGCCCCAATGCTGCTGCATTTGGAATCCCGCGCCTACCTCTCTCTAACCACCACCCCCCCACACACCCCCCCCAAACCAAGGAAGGTTCTGGAAATAGTGGGTTGGCCTGCACTTGGGGCAGAAAAATCTCTGGCACCGTGGACGCACTCCATATCCTGAATGAACTATTCTTCCCGATCCTGCTACACAAGCCTGGTTCTCGGGGGTCACATCAAGGTGACTGTGGCCCGGCCTAGGCACGGTGGCCGGGGCTTGGCTGTAAACAGGCAGCAGGAAGCCCAGAGCAGGGGTGGGCCCAGGGAGGCTGGGCCAGGAGCAGGTGTGGACAAGCCCGCTGACAGGCCCACCTTATCAGGCGTAGAGGCCCGGGCTCCAGACGAGCAGGTCGCGGGGCTTTATCAAGCTGTTAGAGTGACAGAGTTGCAGCAATCCTGTGGGCCAAGGGTGCTGACAGCCAGGGGCTGGTGGGGCGCAGCTTGGGCTCGGGGCCTCTGGCCTCCGGGTCCCAGCACAGGGCGGAGGTGCGCTTTGCAGGGACATTTGCAAGAATGGCGGTGAGAAGAGAGACAGAGATGAATCTTGCTTCCCCCCTCCCCCCACCCTCCCGCTGCTTGCCTTCGAAGATTTAAGCATGTGTTTGCAGTTTCAAAGCTGATGCCTGCTGGCTGCGAGTTATTTTATTGTATTATATTTTGCTAGATTTTTATCGATTAAAAAAAGTTTTTTTTAACGTTTGTTTATTGTTGAGAGAGAGAGAGCAGGAGGGGGCAGCGCAGGGGTGGTGGTGGTGGGGAGACAGAGGATACGAGGCAGGCCTTGCACTGACAGCACACAGCCCGATGGGGGGCTCAAACTCAACTAATGGGGAGATCATGACCTGAGCCGAGGTCCAAAGCCCGACCCACTGAGCCCCCCAGGTGCCCCTACAAGTTATTTTAAAAGGAGTGGGGTGTTGGAGCACCCGGGGGGCTCAGTCAGTTAAGTGTCCCACTCTTGGTTTAGGCTCAGGTCATGATCTCACA